>NC_043758.1:39463142-39487317 GCF_902148845.1 Salarias fasciatus | reverse complement strand
TGATAATAATACTAGTCATGAGCTGGTGTGTGCTTGGTGTTTTTCAGCCTGAAACAGGTTCATGTGGAAAGGCTTTAGAACACTTGGAGATCTGTGGAACAGTCAGCAGTCCACTTGTGAAGACTGCTGCAGTTCAGATGAGGTTCTAAAACCGGTTCAACAATCAACCAGACACTTTTAAACAGTGTGCAACTTTTCTGAAATGCTGCGACTCCACAAACGTTCCACATGCTCAGTAGACGGAGGCAATGCTTCCTCCAGAGTGTCACGACCCAGGCTCTCCTGGTCCTGGTCCTGGTCCTGGTTCCAGTCCCGATTCTCCTGGTCCTGGTCGTTTTAGAGTTGACAGTCACTGTAACAACAATCCAACCAGGTGTTCTGTCCATGTGAATGTCTGAGTTCTCTGCTGGCAGTGATTAGAGTGTGTTGTTCTTCATGGTTTCAGTACTAAATCAACCAACAGCACCAACTAGTGGACCAACACGAGAACTGCTTGGTTTTCAGAGTTTCTGCTGTTTCTGAAATGAAAACAGTAAAATGATGTGTGGAGTTTCTTGAGCTGCAGATGGGTGGAAGTGGATTCTTCACTTTGTGTCCTTTTGTTGGTCGAACATCTTACTGAGAACACCTCTCTCTCTTTTCCATGTGCTGATTCCTGGTGACCTGGAACTGCTGCTTCATATACAGGTCAGTGACGAGAAAACCCAAAGTCTCTCTCTCTCTCTCTCTCTCTCTCTCTCTCTCTCTCTCTCTCTCTCTCTCCCTCTCCCTCTCTCTCTCTCTCTCTCTCTGATGCTCTCTCTCTCTCTCTGAAGCTCTCTCCCCTCCCTCCTTTCCTGACACCCCGTCATTATTTTAATCAAATTCAGTTACCACCACTCTGAAGACAGTGGAGTTTTGTTGACTGCCTTTTTCTCTTACCCATCTCACTGACCGCCTGGGTCAGAGTTTGAGAACAACATTGTACTGTCCGCGATGCGACAACTCCACTTCAGTCCTGAATATCTGTGAGGGGTGTGTGGGGGTTATCAGTGCGGGGGGGGGGGGCTGATTGAAGTGTTAAAAGGAGGCTTGTTGCGCGGCTGTCTGGGTGCAGCGCAGTGTGTTTTCCAGTGTGTCTCTGTGTGGTTTTTGGCGTATCATCCAGGCGTTCCTCGGGGTCAGAAGGTGGGTGAGGCCGGGGGGTGGGGGGGGGGGGGGGGGCGAAAGGCCGTGTGATGTGGCCGTGGGACACAACCAGAAACCACTCACACACAAAAACAAAGAGGGGCTCACACCGGCGTGAGGTTGTCCGTCTCCCCGTGTCGTCACGGCGGCACGGCGGCAAAATGAGTCCGGAGGAAGGAGGATGACGGGCTGACAGCGCCGTGTGAAAGGAGGGGGTGGGGGGGGGGGGGGGGGGGGGGTGGCCGCTGAATGGCCTCCTGTGTAGTAATCAGCAGGCTGAGCCCCCCAGGACGGAGCAGGACGGCCGGATAAAGACCGTAAGTGTTCGGAAGATGTGACCACCACACCACCACCTCTTCTGCCTTGTGGGCACAAGGAAGGAATTCAGATCTGTCATCTGCCAGACATTACCCACAACACACACGCACACACACACACACACACACACACACACACACACACACACACACACACACACACACACACACACACACACACCCTGTTCTTCCCAGCCGTCCTCAGGATTCCTTCATGTAACTTTGGGTGACCTCCACCCAGACCAGACACAAAATAACCTAGAGGGTCCTTCAGTGCCCCCCCCCCCCCCGACCTCCACCCCCTCTGGTGTGAGAGGACTTAGCCGGTGTCTCAGAAACTTATGAGTAGCCTTCAGGAGGATGGTAATGAAAAGGAGGAGGAGGAGGAGGAGGAGGAGGAGGAGGAGGAGTGTGAGGACACTCGCTCTGACGGTGGGATGTAAACATGGGGGGGGGGGGGGGGGTCCTCATGCATGGCTACTAACCAAACATGAAATGTTTATGTTTTCGGCGTGTGGGCTGGTGTGTGGATACGAACGCCAGAGACAAACGAGGCACGAGGTTAACTGTGATCCGTGTGTGGCGCCTCCCCCTACCCCCACCCCTACCCCCTCACCTCTTCACACCCTGCCCTTCCCGTCTCGCCTCGTCAGCCCCCCCCCCCCCGACCAGTGATACAGATATTGAGCAGGACGAGTCGTGTTCGTCGGAACGTTTCCACTTCCAGACCGCGGCGATGAAGAGCTGCACAGAAATGCCAGTCCTGCCTCCGTCGCTCTTCTGTCTCCTCAGTCTGTTACACAAAATAAGAACAACCTAATAAACACTTGCGACAAACGCAGCTTCAGCTCCTCAGTGTTTACCTTTCAGGAAGGAAAAGTTACAATGGATTCTTAAAGATGGGGCAGCCTGTCGTCAGTAGCTGTGCAGACTCAGTCCTGCCGGGCTTCTGGCATCGTTTGCAGGATGCTTTTCAGGTAAATGCATTGCTGGGAGCGGCTGACAACACCAGTGTTTCAGAACTGCTCCCTGACGAGACAAAGGCTAACAAGAAGATGTGAAATTCTTACTGTCGCATCTCTCAGCAAAACCTTCGTCACAGAGAATGTTGAGGAAGCTGAAACGTTGTGGTGGGAGCGGAGAGAGGTCCGTTCAGTTTACCCAGCAGAGCAGACTGCTGCATGTTCAGCACCGCATGCTTTAGTCCAGCTGGCACCACATCTGAGGAGAGACACACAAACCACCAACAGATCAGCCATTGTTCTGCTACAATGCCTCTTCTTCACTGCTGCCGTTTAGTGCATTAATTGTGGTCCGAGGCCGGCTGCCGCTGAGCCCGGAGTGACCGGCGTGATGCCTTCCTGTGTGGACGGCAGCAGAGAGGCTGCTCGGTGTTGTGGAGCTCCGTCCTGCAGACGCTCGTGTTGTCCTGTGGGAGAAAGAGGTGATTTCCACAAGATAACAGAGAAAATAAGCTTCTGTGATTCCGTTCAGACGATCTCTTGTGGGAAGATTTTCTCTCAGCCTTTAATGTCGTGTCCTGTTATGAGAGTGATTTAGTTTTCCAGGAGATCTGGAGAAATGACAGGCAAGGCTGCAGCCTGTGTTGTTGTTGCTTCATTCATTGGGTTTCTTAATGAGAGACTGGAGGAGCTGCGGAGCAGGAGCTGTGGAGCTGAGCGACATTAACGCCCAGCGTTCGTCCGCTGAGAGCCTTTCAGAGAGTACAGTGTGCGGTCGAGGCGGGGGATTTGTTCAAATTAGGCTCTAAAGATCATGTAACATAAGTGGAAACAAATGTGGATGCTTGTGCCATGTTATTCCTGCGATGCTCCGCCAAAGCCCCGGGCTTTCCCGGCGACTCGGGCCGGAGCGCGGCGGGACGTCCCGGGCTCTGCTTCAAAGTTCAGGACGGTTTTTATGAGACACCTAGGACTGCTTGGAGAGCTCTCAAGGCCTCCCAGAATGCCGCCTCTGAGAGCCCGTAGGAGGGCCCAGCTATGCCTCATGCGCAGCGTCCATTGAGTGGCCTGTTGTACGTGGTAATGAATGGCGGTCAGAGAAACAGTGTCCCGTATCAAAGAGCTGAACTAACATGCCTTTCTCACGGAGCCAGAGAAGTGGCCCTTTGTCACGGCAGACGCCTGCTATCGACTCCCAGCATCTAGCAAAATATGCCCCATTGTTGGTGAAGGCCAACTCCGTTTACAACTGTGAACCGACGGCATTCCTGCAGTCAGCCGTCCTCCGACAGCGGGACGCTCCGGCTTCTACCTGCTGCGCTCATTCATGTCTACCTCCGGGTTCTGCAACCTTTATGACCAAAGAGACATTTAGTCACTTTCAGCCAAGTGAGATGGTTCTGGAGCCATAAAGAACACTTAACCTTCAAAATGAGGCGAATGCAGCTCAGGAAGCTTCATATCAACATATCTTATGATGTATTTATAAGTTAGGGTTCAGAATAGTGAACATTTTATGAAATTTAACCTGTTTTGTACTTGATTTTAACAGTTTGCTCCTATTTTCAAGCATTTTTTTGTTGATAATTTTGAAATTTTAGCAGTTTTAAAGCTAGGGTTGGCGATCTTGGAAAACTAGCGTTAGCATGTAGCATCTCCCCAAGGCTCCGCCGAGCTAGCTCCGCCCAGCTCCCACCCCATTGGAGGAGCGGAGACGTTAGTGGAAGACGTTCTGCGTCCAGTGCGTTCCTGGCGTGACCTGTCCTCAGCGCTTTGTTTCTTCGTTTTTCTTTATTTGCACAACGCCAAGTTACGGCGCACTCAACGGTAAGTAAACCCCCAAACATTCGTCTCCGCCGTTCTGCAACGACGCTCCGTCCTTCTATGCGCGCACTGAACCAGGGTCAGTGCACGCGTACATGTACGCAGTTCTGTTTCTCACCTTTATCCGGAGCTCAGCTCTCTCATTAAATCCTGAACCCAAACATAACAACGCAGCGTCTGAAGCTGAGGTCTGCAGCTCGGTGCGAAGCGTCCCGCGCTGCCGGTGGGTTAAACTCTCTGAAATTCTTCCCTGGAAGACGTGGTGTTCAGGAGGAGACTCAGCTCATCTGTGAGCAGCCGAACACAGGAAAGCCTCGGAGAGCGCCGAGGGCTTCTCTCTCTGTGAAAATGGTGGCGGTGAAAATGGTGCTTGGGGAAAACAGGCTGTTGAGTCCATTTTAAAAGCCCCACCACTACCGGGCCATCCACCATGCACTCCCCTTTCACGGTGTCGGTCGTGTTGGAATGCTTTTCATCAGAAGGAGGCTATTTGCTCAGCTCCAGTCCCGGCATGAGTGTGAGAGAGACAGAGGGAGGAAAGCATTTATTTATAGGTATCTGAAAGCTGCGGGGCCCTGAAACTCTGGGATGTATTATGACGTGGCTTTGGAAAAGCAAAAACAAAACCCCTTACAGCTTGATCCAGCTATTTTTATCACTTAGCTCCCGATCGTACTCCATAAAAGCTGCGTTCCCCCCGCCCCTGCGCCCGCCTCGCCTCGCCTCGCCTCGGTGTTTTTGGTGAGAGCAGAACGCTGCAGGTGTTCGGTGACGGCCTGGATACCTGGAATCTCTGCTCTGCCAGACGACAACACGAGCTTTCGCGGCGCTGCCTGCCGCCTCTTCATCACAGATGCAGAGAACTTGTTAGTCGGCGTGCTTCGGCGCAGAATCCCGTAACTCCCGGCCTGTTCCGCTTGTGGAGCGCTGTCAGAGTTGGATCAGTACCTCTGGTGCGAACAGCGCCGATGATGAAGTCAGCACCTCTCAACATCTCGCCCCTTAATGGAGTCTTCACTGTCTTTGTCCTTAACCATCCATTTTCATCAATTATTCAGGGAGAGAAAGGAAAACCGTTTGAGTGGGTAACACTGATCCAGTGTACTCAACCAATCTATGCAGTGTAAGTAATAAAATACCACGCACTCAGACGACACAATAAAAGAGATGGAGACAGAGGAGACGCTTGTTAAAAATGTAAGTAGACGGAAGCTACCCGAAGACAACAGAGGGAGGAGGAGGTGGCGGCGGCTCGGGAGTCAAAAGACACACTACGACATCTTAGTGTCTGGGTTAATCAGCGAAACAGGCCGATAGCAGCTGGTGCTCGGTGTATCCGGCCGGTCCGCCGAGGCCGCCTGTCTCCGCAGAGCCTGAGTCGATGCGATGCGTCCTCGGTGCAGCTGAGTGATGCTAATTGGGATTAGCGCCCATTGCGCTAAAGTGACACAAGACATTCCAGAGCCCACCCTCCCAGACTCCCCCCCCCCACACCGTCAGACCCTGCCTGATGCTTCTCTCCGGGCCCTCCGGGCCGGGGAGGGACGCACCGGGAGCAGGCTCTCCTGATGCATTATAATACCCATTCCAAGGTTACTAAAGGTCACACTGCACTTTTGAACTTTTGCTCTAAATGAGGCACTTGAATGTGAAGGGGAGGGCTCAGAAATCTATAAGACATCCTGCGAAGATGGGTCCGCCTCACTCTGCCCCCCCCCTCGGTCCGGTCTCCACTGACAGGAGGCTGTTTGATAAAGCCAGTGTGAAAAGAAGACGTTGGAGAGAAGATGATTTTTTTCCACAAGATTGTGGGGGGGGGGGGGGGGGGTCTGAGGTATTAGATCCATGAACTGGGAGTGCTGTATTGAATATTTTATCGACTGTCTGCTTGCCCCGTGCTGACCTGCCTGACATGCTAAGTTCCTGGCTCGCTGGAGACGCCACGTCGCTTCGCATCAGCCCAGCCACCCGTGAGGCTCCCCTGCATTTCCTGTGAATAAACTCGCCCACAGTGGGGGAGGAAGAGAGGCCAGGGCACAGGGGCACTGGGGCTGAGAAGAGGAGAAAACACACACACACACACACACACACACACACACACACACACACACATTCTTTTCACTGAAGAACAACACTCACAACCTTGGCTACAGTACGAGCTCCTCTGGTCAGAGGCTGATGAATCCTCTGAAAGCATCCAGTCAATTGAAACGACCTGAAGCCTCTTTTTTAATTACAGCTTCACTGTCCGTAAAGTTTGCTTCACCGGAGCTGCTCGCTGCCGTAATTAGACACGAACTCTATGAAGAATCCAACAAGTCCTCCTGCCTGTGCTGGTATGAGTCCTCTGCAGTTCCCTCAGCTCCACATACCTGAGCGTGGCTCAGCGCTGCCTGGCTCTCCGGACCCTCTGGTTTAGCAGAGTCACGGCATGACTGTCATCAATGAATAAACTGAACGCTTTGTTTAAGATTAAAGGGCAGACGCAGCCTCTGATCATGTACAGCATGTTCTCCTGGATTTATGGAGCACATTAAAGTTCACTTTCATGTAAAAGGTTAGCGTCTTCACACACGTGAGGAACATTTGCACAACAATAACAGGTTAAGAGTGCCGCAGCCTAATGTGCTGAGGGAGTTCTGCTCTGAGGATGTGAGCAAACTCTCTCTCACCCCACAACACCCCCTCAGCCCCCCAGCCTGTCTCCATCCCTCTGTCTGTGGCTCATTACTGGCAGTGGGGCTTCCTAATGTGTTAAAACTCAGTGGGGTGGAAACGTCAGCCAACGGACTTTGGTCCCCCAACGGTCTTTACTTATTCATGCAAGCGCTGGCCTCTCCCCAGGACAGTGTAGCGTCGACCTCGGAGGACAGCAGGACCTAGAAAAAAACTGACCCCACATCAGGGTCGCTCAGCATTTTAGGCCAATGAGGCGACAAACGTCAGCGTCAGCGTGGCGCCGAGCTCAGCGCTGTTGATGATGAATATGTGACACTCTCCCGCCTGCCGCTTCTTTTCCACCTTCTCCAACCTTTTTTTAACGCCTCGCCATGTATTGATGTTCCAATTACTGCGCCGCTCGCGCGTTGGTGAGACAAGTCTGAACAGATATTAGTGTGACGGGAATAAATGCAGCTGAAAGCCGGCCAGCGCCATCCACTCGTGACAGACTGGATATGATGCTTCAGGCCAGCAGAGCAACCCACAACAGGAAGTGACTGATTTACCACTGCAAACTGTATGTGTTTTAAATGCCTCTGAAAGCCAAAAACATCAGACGCCATTGCCCAGCGGACATCATTTTTCATTCTTCGCTAATTAAACAAATAACTCCGACGGTTATATAAATTAGCTTTGTTTAGCAGTAGCCGTAAACAAGACGACATTCTTTTGGATTTTAACAGTGAGCAGCTAAGATGGTTCCAGGGGGGTATTGCACAAATCCAGGATAAGGGATTAAGCTGACAAACTGTGGTGATCCTGTGGTGATCCTGTGGTGATCCTGGACAAAGTTATCCTCAAGTCGGTTGCACAAAAGCTGGCCAAGTTTATCCCGGACAAGTCACCATGGTGATTTGTTCCCTGCAGCTCGCTGCTCCACAGCAGGCTAACTATCCAGGATAAGATTAAAGGGGCTGTATCATGCAAAGTTCACTTTTTGTATGTTCTAACCTTGTTATATAGTTATGTGGAGTTTTCATGTTCTCCCCGTGCGTGCGTGGGTTCCCTCAGGGTTCTCCGGCTTCCTCCCACGGTCCAAAAACATGCATGTCAGGTTAATTGGTCACCCTAAATTGTCCCTAGGTGTGAGTGTGAATGGTTGTATGTCCGTATATGTCAGCCCTGCGACAGACTGGCGACCTGTCCAGGGCGTACGCCGCCCTCGCCCGCAGCAGCTGGGATCGACTCCAGCCACCTGCGACCCTGAAAAGGAGTAAGCGGCAAAGAAAATGGATGGATGGATATAGTTATGTACTCATCAAAAACACCCCGAAGCGCTTTTTTCCTTCGTGTTTCTGCTGCTCAGAGAGGCAGCCCCTCCCCTACCCGTGAAAACGCTCTGTTTCCCATGTTGACGTCGCACGGAGAAGATGGCTCCCCTGAGCCCCCCCCGCCTCCCGCAGGCCCTCGGCAGTCAGCGTTGCCGCTTTTTATAGCTCCGATTACGGAGATAAACTTTAACCATCGTCTGAAAGCAACAATCAAGGGTCTGCGCTTGGTGAGTTTCTAACAGGAAAAGACGTTTTTGCGTGTCTTTGCGTGTAGAGAAGCTAGAGCTAAAGAGCTAAAGCTAACCGTTAGAGACGTTAGCGCATGTCGTATTTGTTTTGAAGGACTGATTGGTTGAAGTACGCTGTCAGTCAAAGTCCACAGGGGGAGAGGCGGGATGTTCAGTGAAACAGAGCGTTTTCTCTTCCAGGTTTCAAAATTAGCCCCCAAAAATCTTTTATTTCACAAAAAATGACTTTTCCTTAGCTCCAAAAATAAACTATTACCATGTTAATGCCAATACCAGGGTTTGGACTAGCTAAGAAAGCATGATACAGCCCCTTGAAACTGCTGTCAACAATGTGAGAAATGGGCGTGATTTACAGCATTTCCTTGATTTTTACACACATTACATCATTTAATCATCCTGCAGCCAAATCTTACAACTGTAGTCACTGCATTTGCAGGGCCTGGTTGACTTTAGTATTATTTTGTTACTCAGATTATATGAAGACATTTCAGAATCATTCAGAGTCCTACAATAAAAGGTTCACAATTATTGTAAAGACAATGGAAAAAAAACGTAATGAAATTGGTACTAAACCACACTGATGTAAAAAATAAAGAATAAGAAATAAAATAAAACAACCCTGAAGCTACACAATGAGAAAAATGAGAAACAAAGGAAAAATAAACGTATCACACCACTGAAATGAACTACAATATAACAGACAGCATCGTTTTTTCTGAACTGTCTCCTGAAAATAGGAAAATTGTCCTATTTCAGGACTCAAAGGGTCCCACATCATTCTGACTCCACTCTTTTAACGGCTATAATCATACAGAAATTCATTCTCAGAAGAAACAGATTCATCACTTCATGTGATAGTTGCTCTTTGGGCGACACTTAAAGCTGGTGTCCGGAGTTTCTGTTCGTTTCCAACGTATGTATCATTTTTCAACAGAGCTTAAAATATAAGAGAGCCCCCCACCAGCCGCGGTATAGTTCACACTACTGCTCATCCCGCATGAAGGAAGACGCTCGTCCTTGTTCCATTTTCAATCTGTGATTCTGTGATCGATGTCGTGGTCTTCTGAAGAACGCCGTGAACGCCACTGATCCTGATGCTCCACACCTGGCTTGAGTAAGCCGCGTCTTTTCATCCTGGCTCAGCAAACGTGCAACCGATTAATCCGAGAAAACACCGACTAGGCTGACTCAAGCCCCGCATTGTCATTTATCCTGGATTTATTTATTCTACTTTTGTGCAATACCCCCCTGGTCTGAGTGTGTTTCCTCACACAGTCCAACACCTGACTGAGGCTAGCTGGTGACTGAAAATGTCCTGTGTGTGAATGTCTGTCTCTGTTTGTCCTGTGAGGGAATAATGACCTGTAAGGCGACGGGTTGGTTGGTTAGCTGGTTGGTTGGCTGGTTGGTTAGCTGGTTGGTTGAGATCTTAAGACACAGTTTTACCTTTTGGCTTTTAACCCAGTCTGAGACTTCTCCTGTTCTAGTTTCACCATTTTCTTGTTTTTATTGTTTTGTTGTATTTTTATTTGCTTTTAGATTTTCCTGCTAATCATGTTCAGCTCTTTGTTGCAACAATGGTTGTTTTAAAGCACTTCATAAATAAAGTTGGGTGGGGTGGCTGGCTGGTTGGTTGGTTGGTTGGCTAACTGGCTGGTTGCTTGGTCGGTTGGTGTATTGGTTGGTTGGCTGGTTGATTGGTTGGTTGGCTGGTTGGTTGGTTGGTTGGTTGGTTGGGTTGGTTGGTTGGTTGGTTGGTTGGTCGGTTGGTTGATTGGTTGGTTGATTGGTTGGTCGGCTGGTTGGGTTGGTTGGTTGGTTGGTTGGTTGGTTGGTTGGGTTGGTTGGTTGGTTGGCTGGTTAGTTGGTTGGTTGGTCGGTTGGTTGGTTGGTTGGTTGGCTGGTTAGTTGGTTGGTTGGTTGGTTGGTTGATTGGTTGGTTGGCTGGTTGGTTGGTTGGGTTGGTTGGTTGGTTGGCTGGTTAGTTGGTTGGTTGATCGGTTGGTTGATTGGTTGGTTGGCTGGTTGGTCGGTTGGTTGGCTGGTTGGTTGGTTGGGTTGGTTTGGTTGGTTGGTTGGTTGACTGGTTGGTTGGTTGGTTGGTTTGGTTGGTTGGCTGGTTGGTCGGTTGGTTGGTTGGTTGGGTTGGTTGGTTGGTTGGTTGGTTGGTTGGTTGACTGGTTGGTTGGTTGGTTGGTTGGTTGACTGGTTGGTTGGTTGGTTGGTTGGCTGGTTGACTGGTTGGTTGGTTGGTTGGTTGGTTGGCTGGTTGGTCGGTTGGTTGACTGGTTGGTTGGTTGGTTGGTTGGTTGACTGGTTGGTTGGTTGGTTGGGTTGGTTGACTGGTTGGTTGGTTGGTTGGTTGGTTGGTTGGTTGGTTGGCAGAAACTGTCCAGATGTGCTGCCTGCTTCGCTGATATCCTCACTGGCTTCATCAGAGACATTTCACTGCTGGTGTTTAAGCAGAAATCCGGTTGGTGGTATCTGATCAGACAGTGTTGTGAAGCTGCCTCCTGACATCGCTGTGGTGAAGTTTATCTCCCATTAACCAATTTCGCATGAATCAGCTTCACACACAACTATTCTATTTTTTTTCCTCAAATTTGCACTGAAATCATGATGAAGCACTTGTCAAATCACAGCAAATCAAGCTAAACTTTATTTATTAAGCACTTTCCATATTAAAAACTACCTTTCATATTAAAAGTGTATTATACATTTAAACACAACCGGACAGGTTAGATTTGGTTTCTAAACTTTATGTGGCGACTTTCTTTTCGGTCCTCTAGTTACTTGTATTTCTAATATAGTCGCTGTGTTTCAAATCTTTTCTGGTATAAATAGTAAATGAGCTGCCCCCCAGTAACTGACAGACTGAGTGTCGACCAGCCACAGTGAAATGGGGCTGGCAGGTATTTTTATGCACATATGAATAATTGACTTTCATACTTAACCTTAGTTCTTTTTCTTTGTATTATCACAAGTCAGCATGTACATATATATTATGTCTGGTGTGTGATTAATGTACCTCATTGCTTATTTAGGTTTCTGTATTTTTTATGCTCTTTCGGTGGAGAGGGGAGCAGTGGTGTGAAACAGACACTGGGGGTGTTAGAGGGAGACACTTTGCCTCTGGGTCTGATAAGAACTGACACTGTGATCAGCATCTGAGATGAATTACACCCTGATGAAGCCAAAAAGGTGAAAACAATTTGAAACATATGAAATAGAGATGCTTAATTTAATGTTTTGTTTGACATTGTCCTCAATTTAATCCAGACAATGAAAAAATGAGCTCTTTGAGTCGTTTTAGCTGATTTAGCTATTGTAATAATGCATGCTAGCAGCATTTTAGCCATTTTAACTATTATAACGTCTCAAGTCTTTGCAGCTGTTTGAGACATCTCGTCGTATTGTTGTGTAGTCTGGACTGAAGATCTGTCCTGAGAAAGTGAACTTCATGAAAACATTCATGAGATTTCGTCTCTCCTAAGAACACAGTGACAGACAGATGTTGATGAACTTTCAGAGTCTGTAAGCCGTCCGTCTGCTCGGTTCCTCTCATGGGTCAATCAGCTGACTGAGTCGGTGTTATGAAGAAGACTGTCCCTTTCATCATTTGTAACCTGGACATACTGAGGCCCTGTTTTCACAACGTTTCAAATCAAAACATTTTCATTTCAGAGAAATTTCACTTTTAAACAGAAACAGCAGAAGCTCTGAAAACCATGTAGTTCTCATGGTGGTCCACTAGTTGGTGCTGTTGGTTGATTTAGTACTGAAACCACAGAGAACAACACACTGAACATTACTGATGGAGAAGTCAGACATCCACATGGACAGAACACCATGTTGGATTGTTGCTATCGTGACTGTTAACTCTATAACTGCCAAGTCGAACCAGGACCAGGAGAACCTGGACTGGGAGTCGTGACACTCTGGAGGAAGTCGTGGTTCTTATTGTCTCCATGTGGAGTCCTGTTAACGTGGGCCTTGGAGGACTGACACTTGGATTCTTCTTCGGTGATCTTCTTGATCGCTGTCAGACTTCCATCGTGCCCTGCTGGGCTGCCACCGGAGGGACCCGGTCCGCCCACCTCCTCTCCATGTCAGTCATGTCATCATCAAGTCCTCTCCCCCGGCGGTTCTCAGTACAGCAGTAAAGTGTGTGTTGCTGTTCCTGCTCACCCCGGGTCCTGCCGTGCTGTGAGACCGAGCCTCCCCGGCCTCCTCCGGCTCCTCGGCCTCGGGTCCCGATCCGGCCCGGCGCCCGGCAGCGGAGCCGCCGGAGCCGTCAGCAGACACTCTGAGCATCGGCCTGACACGGCGGCGCCGCTCTATGTGCGAGCGAGACCGGACGCCATCAGTGTTTACTGTCTCTGTCCCCGACACCTTTTGTGTTTGCGTGTCCCAGAGACGCAGAGGGACTGTCACAAAGTCCACGTTTCAAACCGTCCCTCGTGAGAGTCACAGCAGCAGGGCACACTCATTTTCATCTCTGTTCTGTGGGCTTTGTGAAAAAACAGAAACTAAAGCTGATTATTGAACTAACCGTCCAGCAGGGTACATGTCAGACCTTGCTGCCTCTCCTTTCTTTTTGGAGCCATTTGTTTCTAATTGCAGGATGAGCGGCTGCAGCTCTGAGGCTCTCGGTCCGTCTCATGACCGCGGTGCGTCCCGGCAGAGACGAGGTGTCCCCTCCGAGCCTCCGTTGGGCCGCTGCGTCCCAGCGTGTCGGGAGGCCATTAAAAGCCCGTTTCTTAAAATGGTTTCTCAGCTCGCCCATGCTGCTTCTTCTCTCAGGCCATATTTAATAAATAAAGCCGGCGGCACTATCTCAGTCTGGGCGAGAAAGCTTCTACCAAGTGTGTGTGTGTGTGTGTGTGTGTGTGTGTGTGTGTGTGTGTGTGTGGTCACTATTATATCCTGCTAAAACGCTCCAAATGTAATTCAGCCGCGGGTCAGAACTTTAAAAGTGCTGCTGCGTGTGTCGCTGGGTTTGTATGTTGGCGCTGTACGTGTGCAGGGGTGTGTAAAGGGGGGAGTTTTTAAAAGGCTGAGAGGAGTGAAGGTCAGGTGATGGAGGAAGCGTTAACAGCAAGCCTCTCTCCTCCCTCTCTCCGGCCCGCTCTTCCCCTCTGCTGCCCATGAAAGTTTGATGTTAGAATTAGGTTGTTGACTCATCTCGCACCTCTGTGCTCATAGTATTGACAGGCTGCCAGCGGACTGCTGGGCGGCTCGGCCGCCGCTGAGTGTGCCCCCCCCCCCCCCCCCCCCCCCTCACCGTCTCACTTCCTCTACGCTCTTTTTTTCCTCCTTTCACTCTCCTCTTGCTTCAGCATCAGCCAACAGCATCAGAAGTGTTTTAACAGAGCTTTAATGGCCTCGGCCCCAAACCTCACCTCCAGCGCACGCACACACACACACACACACACACACACACACACACACACACACACACACACACACGCACACACACGCAGGCATGCTGTGGGTTGGAAATGGCTTGCTGGTGGTGGAGGGAAGTGTTGAGCAGAGAGAGAGAGCTGGTTGTGCTGATGGAGGATGACATGCCCTCCTTTTCTCCTCCACCCCCTCCACCCCCCCATCCCTCCACCCCCTTCCTTTCCCCTGCTCGCTGCTCATATGACCAGCCTCCCTTCTTCACTGTTTGTTTTCTCGCCGTCGCTCCGGATCTTTACATTAGCCCGGCTTGTTTTCTGCTCTAATGAGGATTCTCTCGGTTCTTCTTCCCCACCGTTCCTTCACTCGACACATTCACGTCGGTTGGTTTTAAAAAGTATTTGTAATATTCCTGCAACAATTTTTTTCTTTCTTTTTTTTTTTTTTTTTTTTTTCCAAACTGACCTGACATGTTATGTCAATATCGAGGGTGATGGTGCTAATTTATAGCTGTTTACACATACATGTGCAGAAATAACATCAGTTTCCCGTGTTTGTGTTCACAAAGTGTCGAGTTCAGACGCTCGTGATCTTATGACAGGAATGCCAGAGACCTTGAAAATGCCGCAGTGTGTATGCCAGGCCACTAGTTGATGCTGTGTCGAGCTGTCTGCTCCTTTTCATGGTGGAGGTCCGCTCAGCATCTGGATGGGGAAACGTGCTCCTTGTATGCAGATGATGGTGTAATGATCAGGAAGGGGTGTGGGAGAAGAGCTGTTAACTTCCCACACTCTGAAGATGGATGGACGGATGGATGAACGGATGGATGGACGGATGGATGATACACGGATGGATGATGACCTGGTGGGACAGAGGAGTGTTTCTGTACTGTACTGATTAGTGATCGATGGGATTTCACACGTCTCCGCCAGCCTTCGAACGTCTGTTGTTCTGGTTTATTTCAGCAGCTACATCTGCTGTGACCAGTTTGTCACTGTTTGATGAGCTCTCCTCTTGACTCACTCTTTCCTCTTCTGTCTGCGTTTCTCTCTGTTGATCCACACTGTGCTAACTCTCGTTACCCGGCTCCCACCCTAGCCCTCTGCCGAGCCGTGCGTGCGTGCGTGCGTGCGTGTGTGCGTGCGTTGAAGGATTTAGCCGTGATGAGCTCTGTGCTAACTAGGCCCAGCCAGAGGCAACGCTCATTAGCAGAGTTTAGCCACAGAGGCGCTGAATAGGACGGCTTGTTGACACACACAATGGGATCAACCCCCTCACACTCTTTCTCTCTCTCTCACACACACACACACACACACACACACCCACACACACACACGAGTTGTGGCTCCAGCTTGACGCGTCATGCCCCCCCTCTTACCCTCTTCAAACCAAGCTTGTGTGTGTGTGTGTGTGTGTGTGTGTAAGTGTGTGTGTGTGTCAGAACAGGCCATCCAGACAGCTCATCTGATGGCCTCTTTCCCTCACCTTACACACACACACACACACACACACACACACACACACACACACACAGAAGTAATACAATGCATCTTTTGTTTTTTTAGTGGCAACAACCACAACTTGTCTCCCACAGTCTTCAGTATCTACAGTGAAATTGTCTCCTCAGGGGTTGTATCATCCTCATCCTCACCCTCCACACACACACACACACACACACACACAGACACACACACACACACACACACACACACGCTTGGTAATGGAATAAGCAACTCTAATACACAGTAAACTGCCCAGTTAGTGCTAATAGGTTCTTTCACTTTGGCTGTCACATGGCGGCAGGACAAGGCTGCGTCTTATGTCCTCGTCCTCCTGCCGGATGGGACATATCAGCTCCAATTTGGCCCATCGCCGCCTTTAAGAAAATTCATCAGGCCCTCGTTAGGAATGAAAGCAGTCTGTGTACCGGGAGCCGGGGCAGATGGGAGATTATTTCAGGCTCCCACGGACAGGGAGCGGAGACGGCCGAGTGCTGTTTGTGTGAGCTGAGATGGAGAAAATGAGGGGACATAAGGACTCTTACGTCCGTCTGGGAGTCCATGTCTTCCTTCAGGTTTGATGTTGTGATTGTATTGACAGTGCTGTAAAAGTCAGAATGATCCATGGGAGCAGGGTGCTGTGCAGCCACTCCCTTCTGGCTCCAACAAGCTTTCTACTAAATTATGAAAAAAGTATTTTTTAGTCTTCTTTTGCAGAGCAATTTTTCAAAGAAACTCTTGTCTTTTACCTTGAGGAGGCATGATGCTTCAAATTAGTTGAAGACAAAGAAAAGCTGCTAAAGAAATAAAATAACATAAAAAACACAGCAAAACTGAGGTAAAACAGTTAAAACCACTGAAAAGATGGAAAAATCGCTCAAATGAATGACCTACAAAAATTCCAAAAGCAAAACAGCTGAAAAACCTTTTTAAAAGAAGTCCAGCCAGCACCAGGGGGCGATAGAGACACTGAGCATTCACCTTTAATGAAGCTGTTCTCTTCAGGACGTTCCATCGGAGTCTGTCAGCTTCCTGGTGTCATACTGAGTGGAGTGTCGAAGCAGACAGTGGACATGTCCTCCAGATGTCTCCTCTCCAGAGACGTCCCCCTGCAGGTCCACTGAGCTCTGGAGACACTCAGCTCAACCAGTTCAAACAGGTTTCAGCTCATTCGCCACTGAATTTCTGTGGTTAATGGACGTCAGTACACCGTGGAGACACACACACCACCCGTCATCCATCCATCCATCCACCCTTCATACATCCATCATTCATCCATCCACCCATCATCCATCCATCCATCCACCCGTCATCCATCCATCCACCCATCATCCATCCATCCATCCACCCATCATCCATCCATCCATCCATCATCCATCCATCCATCCACCCTTCATACATCCATCATTCATCCATCCACCCATCATCCATCCATCCATCCACCCGTCATCCATCCATCCACCCATCATCCATCCATCCATCCACCCATCATCCATCCATCCATCCATCCATCCTTCATACATCCATCCTTCATCCATCCACCCATCATCCATCCATCCATCCATCCACCCTTTCTACATCCATCATTCATCCATCCACCCATCATCCATCCATCATTCATCCATCCATCCATCTATCATTCATCCATCATCCATCATCCATCCATCCATTATTCATCCATCCATCCATCTATCATCCATCCATCCATTCATCCATCCATCATTCATCCATCCACCCATCATCCATCCATCATTCAACCATCCACCCATCATCCATCCATCATTCAACCATCCATCATTCATCCATCTATCCATCTATCATTCATCCATCCATCCATCCATCATCCATCCATCATCCATCCATCCATCCATCCATCCATCCATGATTCATCCATCCATCCATTATTCATCCATCCATCCATCTATCATCCATCCATTCATCCATCCATCCATCATCCATCCATCCATCCATCCATCCATTATTCATCCATCCATCCATCTATCATCCATCCATCATCCATCCATCCATCATTCATCCATCCACCCATCATCCATCCATCATTCAACCATCCACCCATCATCCATCCATCATTCAACCATCCATCATTCATCCATCCATCCATCTATCATTCATCCATCCATCCATCATCCATCCATCCATCCATCCATCCATTATTCATCCATCCATCCATCTATCATTCATCCATCCATCCATCATCCATCCATCATCCATCATCCATCCATCCATCCATCCATCCATCCATCATTTGTCCATCCATTCCACAGAACATGTTGCTTTATCAGTCTGTCATCATAACCACAGTGGACGTTCTGAGATTTAAACATTTCCGTGACGTGACTCTTTCTTCCAGCGGTCTCTGCTGTGCAGGGTGAAGGAAAGCCTGGTGCTGAGTGGATGAATCCTTCCAGGAGAGCCGGGATTTCTTTTGAGGAATATTTCATGGTGGTTAGGCGCAGTTAAACTCGATATTTCTGCTGCACACAGCTTCTTCATTAAACTGTGGGAGGAGGAGCGAGCCCAGGGAGCAGAAACCTTGAAATATTCTGACTTGCTGAAATGTCAGAGATGATTTTAGATCTTGTAATTCGATAATACAAACACACTGCTCATAAATTAATTACAGTAATTGACTCGGTACATTACCCTAATTTTTGCAGTTCCTCCAGTCTCTTTTCTTCCGAAGGAAGTCATGGGAGGGAATAATTTAACAGGGGTTTTCACCGTCAGCCACTCAGATGACATGCAAGCCCATTTCCAGTCCTGTTGGACTTCTCAGAAGTCCGACTTTGCTGCGAGCTTCTCAGAATTCTGGGTTTAATCTTAGAAATATTGTTATTTTTTTTTCACATCACCCTAATCCTCCTCTTTGTGAAATACAACACCAAAGCAGCAGGGAAATACACAATCTGCCAGTTAAAAGCTGGGCTCGCAGGACTGCTATGTAATCAGGGACTCGGCATCCCACAGTCGCCTGTTTCACTCTGACCACAGATGTTATTTTTGCTCTTGGAGTTTTGATCACCACTGTTCCTGATTCCACTTGCTTGGGTTACCTCTCTAACCTTTGTGTGCACTCGTTGGTGTGGAGTGTCGGTAAATAAATATAGACCAAAGCTTCTGAGCGTTTACAGACTCGCAGCGTTTCTGGGAGGTTTGCCTGGAGGAAACTTCCAGAGTGAACTCAGCTCTTAGAAACGGACGGAGAGCCGTTGCGGTCAGCTCTCAGCGGAGCCGCTCTCTGATTGGTCTCTGTGGTGGCGCTGGCTGATCGTAGACGACTTTTTCACAGTGAGTCGTGTCGACTGAGGTTCTGCTTACGCCACGTTTCAGAACCTCTGCTTGTGCCACTCCACCCCTCAGGAACTGCTGCATTACACATAGGTGATGTAAAAATGCCTTTACTGAAGAAATGCAGCTGAGGCACACATGGAAGGCGATCATCTAATAACCTGCTTCTTTATACTTTATTACTTCATGAAGTTACAATTTTATGTAGGGAAATAGAAACACGTTACTCACCAAATCTATGTCTTCTCCATCAGCCGCTGTGGATTGATCAAGCATCCATGAACTGTGTTTCTGCTCATGAGGCTTGCTACAGATGCAGTTTGCTACCGTCCAATCAGAGGGTCTGAATACACGAACATCACTGCAGGCCTGCTAGAAGGCCCTGAGTCGCAAACTCAGCCTCTGATTGGCTGAAGCAACAGTTCGGTCAGCACTTACTCTACGCTACAGGGCCAGCAGAAGAGACTGTGGAGGCCTCAGGCAGATTCCTTTGACCCTAGCAACAGATGACGGCTGAAATGTGATCATTTCAATGCTTTAGTATGAAAAAAAAACATGTCTGGGAGCAGCGCTATCAGGGGAAACTCTGACAGGAAGTGGACCTACCACTTCCAGGTCAGCACTGTTCTCCACTCAGCCAGGGTCTGAAAGAAAACATGTCCTGTCATGAGTTAGGATAGTTCTGTTGTTGTTGTTGTTGTTGTTGTTGTTGTTGTGGTTATTTATCTGTTACTTTTTCATTGTTTTTTTAACTGAAAGCATCTCAAATCTCAGATCTGCTGCTCCACACATGTGGTGGAGGGCTGGTTAGGCGCGTGTGTGTGTGTGTGTGTGTGTGTGTGTGTGTGTGTGTGTGTGTGTGTGTGTGTGTGGTGTGTGTGTGGTGTGTGTGTGTGTGTGTGTGTGTGTGTGTGTGCGTGTGTGTGTGTGGAATGCTGTTAGATGTGTGTAAACTGAAACTGTGCTGCTCTTATCTGGGGTTATTGCCACACAGCAGCGTGATTACTGAAGTACAGCCTCTTCTTCTCTCTCACTTATCTGCTCTCTATCTGCCACATTCTTCCCTTTGATCAGCTGCAGGAGCACGTGTGGTCGCACACACTCTGTTTGCATGTGTGTTTACGAGTGCGCGGTCCAGATTATGGACATGTTATCATGTCGTGTGTGTGTGTGTGTGTGTGTGTGTGTGTGTGTGTGCTGTATGAAGCCGGCCATGCTTTGATCTCCCGTACAGTGTTGTCTTTGAACTGAAGAGCCAGAACGGCAGAGGCTGCTGTTAAGGCTGCGAGGGCCCTTCAGCCGATAAGACGGGAGTCCCCGAGGCCCCGTGGACACACACACGCCGTCCAGAGGACGACACACACACGCCGTCCAGAGGACGACACACACACGCCGTCCAGAGCAGGAGGACACACACTCACACTGTCCAGCGGTGAATGAAAGTCTGCCAGATACTCAACAGTCATCTCGTTCCAGAATTTGCAGACAACACAAAGTAAATATCTCGGGTTTCAGATGACCTCAGATGAATAAAAGTGTTAGAATGAATCATCCACAAGACAATCATCACCAGACTGAGAAGAAATCCACGCTGTCTTTTCCAGCCTGTCCCAGTCTTTTCAGTCTCTTCCTCTCTTTTTCTGCATTTTCATTTCTTGGTCAATCTTTACCTGTCTCTGTCAGTGTTTTCCCTGTTGTTTTTTGTCTTCCCATCTCGCCCTGTTTTTTCCTCTTTTCCCACCTTTGCATGTCTTTCCTGTCCTTTCCTGTTGTTTCATGTCTTTTCCAGAATTCCACTGTAATTTTTCAGTCTTTCCTTATTGTTTCCAGCCTTTCCCTGCCTGTCCCTGTCTTTACCAATTGTTCCCTGTCCTCCCTGTCCTCCCTCTCCTCCTTCTCCTCCCCTGTCCCTCGCTGTCCCCTCAGCTCTGAAGTGGTGCTGGTGAATCTCTGGGTCATCAGTGTGTTTGAAAGTTTAGTGATGGAATGATAGATATGCAGTCGGGGTGCTGAATGCTCAATAGTCTCAAAGATCTGCAGTATTCCTGAATCCTGGAGCAGCTCGCGCCGGTGCCAGGCATCATTACTGTGATCAGACACAGGACATGCTGCAAGAGACAGCAGGACGTCTTCTTTTGTCTCTGTTTTCCCGAATGTGTGAAGCCTCCTGCTTCATTCCTCCTCGCCCCCCCTCCCTGGTGGACAGCGCGCCTCAGAGCTGCCTGCTATCACACACTTCTTATGGAAGCCCTGCTGATCCACACTCCAGCCTGCAGGACTCCTCTCTGGTGGATGTTCCACGGCGGACTCCGCAGAAGGAAAGGTTCTGGTTGGTGATTTTGTGTTGAAAGCTAAATGGAGACTGGACAGAGGAAGCTGGGTTGTTGAAGCTGTCCTGAAGTGAAGACCGTGCAGTGGTCAGGGAGGGATCACATGTAAATACTGGTGTCGTCGACATGTAGACGAACATGAGGGTCACCTGCCGCCTGCTGGCTCCTCCAGCCGGCATCCGGCAGACACACACGCCACTCCTGGTTATAAATGTCACCCTTCGCCTGTTAGAAGTGTCGGCTACACATGGGAGCACCTCCACCCTGCCCCACACGCCGTCCCCCTGACCCCCCCACATGCTTCTCATTGCAGGCATCAGGCTGCTGGCTGCAGTGCTGACCTCCTCCTCAGGGTTTATGAGCCAGCTATTACTCCCTGCTGGCCCTCCATGGCCTGCTGCTCAATTTACAACACCAACCAAGTGTGTGTGTGTGTGTGTGTGTGTGTGTGTGTGTCTCTGTGTGAGCGTGCTGATTATCACGAGGGCCGCTCTCTCTCGCCCAGTAGGCGCTGGTGGGATAAGGTGTGTGCCTGCAGTCTGGCCTCTTGCTTACCCTGTGACTCTGATCCTGCGTTAATCTGCAGCATTAGCGAGGGTGAGCTAATGGCCTCCGCCGCAGCATTAGCTGTGGTGCAGAGGGAGGCGGCCGGGCCGGCCCGGCCGCCCGTTGATGAGCAGTTGTCTCCACTCAGCCAGCCTCCTGCTCCTGGATGTGACTGTGGAGGAGACGGGGAGGCGAGGAACCTCATGTGTCGACCTGGAGTTCCTCCTGCGAAAGAAAACAGCCACGCTGACCTTTCTCCCTCTAAATGCGGAGTGGCATTCTGAGACGGAGGTGTCCATTTTGTGTCAGAAGCTCTTTGGGAATTGGAGTCCCAGACTCCCAGAGTGCTACTTTATGTCTTCAGGCAGAGAGATAAAACCCAGGCACTTAGCTCCATAGCATCCCTGCCTCCTCCTTTCTCACCCTTTACCCAAGTGACATGGCGCTGAGAGGAAAGGTGGGATCACAGTCTCGGAGGTGTTGCTGGACCTGTCCACAGCCTCAGAGTGTGTTTGTGTCCCCTCATGTCTGGATGTTCCTTCGTACAGCCTTTCTCTCCTCAAACACCCAGCATGTCCGCGACATGCTGCAGTGGAATCTCATTTATAGTGGGAAAGACAGATTTACAGACTTCAACATGAGTTCAACATTTCCAAATGTTTCTGAAGGAAAGAAAAGCTGTGGAAAATTATTTATACATAATCATAAAAATGTTGTTCTTCATTATTGCTGAAGAGAGTACATCTGGAATAGAATGTCCTCTTCGTTCGAAACCAGCAGGTTGAACGTATAAGACAGACATCTTTTTCAATTGTTGCCATGTAAACACAAAACGTTTCTGAAACAGAAATGGAAAAAATTGTGTGTATTTTCACATGAAACGTGGTGTAACCCTGATCGAAAAGATGAAAAGCTGTGGTTTCCAGACTCATTTGCTCACGGTGTGCCTGGATGGAGCGCTGAGCCTCCAGACTGAACACAGAAATAAGTTTTATTCCAGAGCCAATCTGCTAATCAGTCAGAATCAGAGGAAACAAAGCAAAACAGATAGAGCACTGTGCAGGAGCTGGACTGTCAGGAGGTCAAATCTGTTGGTGTCAAGTTAGACAAGATAGTGAGACCGAACGATTGACGGCACAGAAAATATCTCCTTAGAAAGTCCTCACATAAAAGTCATATTGAGCCAGCTGAGGAAATGTCTTTACAAAGAAGTGAGGTCCAACCAATCCAGAGAGCCAGACCAGACCAGAACTGTTGGTTTGAGTGGTTTCAGACGGTTTAGCCCAGCTCAGCACAGGTCAGTGTCTTCATTCTGATCTGTTGAAGGATCAGGCAGACCTTCTCATGGAGACCTGAACAGCCTGAGCAAGACAAGAGACGTGTTTTAGAGGGAGAACCGTGGTAACAGAACCAGCAACTCCTCTGCTCAGGTACCGCTCCCTCCGAAGGTCTCCTCAGTGTCCTGAGTGCTGAGAAGACGACACGTCCTCCATCTCCTCCTTCTCCTCCCCCTCCTCCTCCATCTCCTCCTCCTCCATCTCCTCCTCCCCCCCCTCCTCCTCCTGCTCCTCCTCTCCTCCTCCTTCCCCCTCCAACTACTCCTCCCTCCTCCTCCTCCTCCATCTCTCCTCCTTCTCCTCCTCCTCCTAAATCTCCTCTCTCTCCGCCTCCCCCTCCTTCCCTCCTCCCCCTCTTCCCCCCCTCTCTTCCTCCTCCTCCAGTCTCCTCCTCCTCCCCCTCCAACTACTCCTCCTCCTCCTCCCTCCTCCTCCTCTCCTCCTCCTCCTCCCCTCCTCCATCTCCTTCCCTCCTTCTCCTCCTCCATCCTCCCTCCTACTCCTCCTCCTCCTCCATCTCCTCCTTCCTCCTCCTCCCCCTCCTTCTCCTCCTCCTCCTAAATCTCCTCCTTCTCCTCCTCCCCCTCCTTCTCCTCCTCCCCCTCCTCCCCCTCCTTCTCCTCCTCCTCCTCCATCTCTCATCTTCCTCCCCTCCAACATCTCATACTCCTCCTCCTCCTCCTCCCTCCGCCTTCTCCTCCTCCCCCTCCTCCCCTCCTCCATCTCCTCCTTCTCCTCCTCCATCGCCTCCTTCTCCTCCTACTCTCCTCTCCTCCTCCTCCATCTCCTCCTCCTCCTCCTCCTCCTCCTCCTCCTCCCCCTCCTCCCCTCCTCCTCCCCCCCCTCCTCCTCCTCCTCCTCCTCCTCCTCTGCTCGGAGAACACACGACAGTCTTGTTTCTCTTCAAACGATCTTCAGGAAAGTTCAGAAGTTCAAGGTCAGACGTTGGCTCATGTCTGAAAGGCTGCCGCTCGCGTCTTATGGCAACACAGCTGAGCTGCTACACAGGCCGTTAAAGCAGCTCCGACACACACACACACACACAAACACACACACACACACACACCACACACACCACACACAACACACGCTGGGAGGTTTGCATGCGAAGCGGGAGGCCTGGCTGGGTCCAGTGCGCAGTAATGTCTTTCGCAGGAGGAGTTCTTAGGTAGCTCATCTTCTCCACTGTGCCGTCCAGGCCGTCCCTCAGCCAGCGCTGCATTTCTGTGTTTATCTCTTTT
>NC_043758.1:39440642-39460642 GCF_902148845.1 Salarias fasciatus | reverse complement strand
GTGTGTGTGTGTGTGTGTGTGTGTGTGTGTGTGTGTTCTCTCTGAGTGAACTGACTAAAGCTGCCCTTTAGCCCGGGGCGGTCTCTCTTCTTCTTCTCACTCTTGAGTGGTCTCTCACACTGAGAGTCCAGATCTGCTGTCAGAGGAGAGACGAGGACACGAGCGGAGCGTCTGGCGTCCCGGCGTCCAGCGCCACAGCGTCCGGCGTCCGGCGTCCAGCGCCGTGTCTCACCAGGTGCGCCGTGTGGCTGCGTCCCCTCTTGGGTTTATTACTGACGTCTGGCTCTATACATGCTTGAAGGGATCAAACTAAATTTCTATTCAATCTTCAGAAATGGGGTAAAAAAAGAAAACCCTGTTTATGTTCATGAACACACACTCAGCGTCTCGTGATTTATTTATTTCTTACAGCATAAATGAGTGAATGAAATTCAGACCGTTTTGAGCTGAAGCCTTCAGACGGAGTGATGAGGACGTCAGTGGAGCTGCATTAAAACACGTTTAGGACTTTAATCTGCTGTAAATGTTTGTCCTGCGGCAGAACGGCAGAACGGAGACACACACACACTGCCAGAAGTCTGCTGCTTTCTTTAAAAAACGCTGTGGAAGACTTTTCATCAACTCATTTTTCACAGTTTTAATCATGCTGGACCTGCAGGGGCCGTAAACAAGAAACGTGAGCAGCAGTGTGTGTGTGTGTGTGTGTGTGTGTGTGTGTGTGTGTGTGTGTGTGTGTGTGTGTCACTGCTGTCATGTGATGACTTCATCTCATCAGGCCGGAGGGTGTAATGTCCAGCCTGTCTCCATCTGCTACACACACACACACACACACACACACACACACACACACACACACACACACACACACACACACAGGCCTCTGATGTGCCATTGTGAGTTGACTTTGTGGGTGTGTGTGTGAATCTGTTGGAGGTCAGCGGTGGGTTTCTGCTGACGTCCAGAGACACCAGGAAGTGTTTCTGTGGAGCAGAAGCAGGAGAGCATCTCTGAGGTTCAGTCTGGTTCTGCTCCCAGATGCCTGGTCTCGCTCTGGTACCGGGTGGAGAGAGGAAGAGGAGCCGCCTCTGTCCGTCTGATCTGGCTCTGATTGGACGAAGAGTCTGGAAATGAAACCCGATCCTCAGAGTGAAACATCAAACAGCCAGCAGCTGCTGGGCTGTCAGGTCAGGGCCCGGTCACAGGACGGACCGGAGAGAGAGAGAGTGTGTGCGTGTGTGTGTGTGTGTGTGTGTGTGTGTGTGTGTGTGTGTGTGTGTGTGTGTGTGTGTGTGCGTGTCAGTCTTTGAAGCTGTTTATGCGTCCTGGGCCTGTAAGCTCCTGTGCTGATGTTTCTGTCGTCGTCGTGCTCAGCCTCCTCCAGCGAGGTGGGGGGGGGGGGGGGGGGGGGGGGGGGGGGGGGGGGGCTGATATGCTGCTGGGAGGAGGGCGCTGCTGTCTTGTCGGGGTCAGTCCCTGCGTGGGCAGGCAGATGGTGGGAGGGGTCGGAGCGGGGTCGCCCCGGTCCGGCGTGCCGCCCGTCCCGACGGCCGACGCCGGTGTGGAGGTGTGTGTCTCCACAGCTGTCCGTCGGCCCTGCGGCTGGACTCACACTGGGAGCAGGACAGGAACACACACACACACACACACACACACACACACTCCGCTCGTGCTAGTGCAGCTCAGCCAGGCTTTACAGGTGAAAGGCATGACTGAGGTGGAAGAGGCTTCACTGAGAGCAGAGCAGTGTCTTCAGCGTTTAATCAGGACTCAGAGGAATTTATTACTGCTGTAGAACAACATCTGAATGAAGTGATGAGTGTTTGAGGATGAACGGTCAGTTCTCCCCTTTCTCCACGTGTCTGTCCAGAGCTGAATTAAGAATATAAAATGAAAATATGGAGACTCTGAGGGAATCTCTTCAGAACCAACATTCCCTGTGTACACCACGTTTCATTTGGGGTGATTTTGAGTGCTGCTCAGTGCCACTGAAAGCTGTGTGTGATTCCATGTGCTTGTGGAAGTTTTCTGACACTCAGAAACAGCGTTTCCAGCTGAAAGGTTGTGTAAACGGGCCTCGCGCTGTTCCCTCTGCTGGTTCCTGGAATCATTCATCAGTAAAGTTCCAGCATGATGATATTTTGGGATTTTTCCCTGGATGTCTCTGGTTCTGTGGAGGTTCTGTGTCCGTGTGAAGACGACAGACGGAGGACTGTCGACTGTCTCGCCACGTCTGTCCTCGGGGAGTGGCGGGCCGGTGAGCGGTGCCTTGGTGACTCGCCTCCTGGTGGCTCCTCCCCCTTCGCCCCGTCTCTCCTGTCGGGCCTTGTGTTAGCACCTCCTGCTGAACCTCCAGAGCTCCTCATTAACCCTGCAGCGCTGCGAGCCAGCTGATCGGAGACGATCCGTCCATGCCGGCAGTCTTCCGTCCTCCCGTCGGAGTGTCGGACCGGCTCCAGGATTACCAGGAGGTCACCCGGCCCGGCTGGTTCTGCATGAGCCCGCCTCCCCCTTCATAATCAGGATTACCATCTTGGCAGCCTCTCATTTATTTTGTCTTTCTGTTGTCTTTTTCGGAGGGTAATCTGTTGCCCCGGGGTAATAATCTGCCTCGCAGTCAGATAAAAAGCTTCAGGCGGGAGGCGGAGAAATGAGGCCGAACCTGAATGTGAAACCAGCTGGGAGGCGGCGGAGCGGCGGCCTTGGAGAGCCGGTCTGCGTAAAGCATTACAGCTCGGCCAAACATAAAGGACACTGTCTGCTCATCTTCTCCCCTCTTCTTCCTCCTTCCTTCCTCTCATCCTCCTCTCCAGACTACTCTGCTTTTATATCCCTCCCGAGGTTATTCTCTTCCTCTCCTTCACGTCTGCTGTCTGTTTCTTCATTCACTCTTTTGTTCGCGTTTTTTTCACTCTGCTTCCAAACGGCCTCGTTCTTTGCTCAGAGACCTCGGTGTGCAGACAGACTGACTAACCCGGCGTTCAAACAGCAAGGCGCTGCTATGAAAAGCATCTACTTCTTCAGATGTTTCAGGCGATCCTTCCTATTTTTGCGCGCCACGAGTAAGATTGGAGCGCTTGCTGTTTGCTTCCATTGGGATCCAGAGAAACACGCTGCTGCATGGAGTTATCGTTCATAGTCTGGCTCCACAGGAAGTGATGAGGACTCGCTAGTTTTCCTCCACAGCACATCATCCCTGAGTGTTCCTGAGGAGAGGCGGCCTCACCTGAGCCGCCACGCTCCAGGAGCCGTTCGTTAACGCTCTTCCTGCTCCGGTCATGTGACCGGCCGGGCCTCTCAGCGCCGCTCGGCGGCCGTCAGCTCGCTTTGAAGTCCGCGGCATTCCTTTGAGCGGCGGGCCCTTCCAGAGACACTCTCGGCCCCTTAGACAAACTTTAATTAAGTTGTGTATGCGGGCTGAGTCTCCCAGCTTAACCTTTGACACGCCGCCTCACCTGAGCGCCGCCGCTTACAAGCGTCCCCCGCCGCACACAAAGGCCGCATAAAGGCCAGATTAGCCGCTCGCCATTGTCCTCAGTGTCGTCTTATTGGGAGGGTCTCCGGGGCTCGGGGCCCGTGAGGGCCACAATCAAGCACTTGAGCTTTCAGAGCCGGAGGCCAAGGGCCAGCTGGTAGTCCGCTTGTAGTCAGCAGAGGCTCAGAGACTTTTTGGACAGAGTCTTGTAAAACCTCTCATGGAGAATAGAAGTGGAATTATCCTGGGCAAATCCCTAGGTTGGAGTTAGAGTGGTGTCAGTGTGTGTGTGTGTGTGTGTGTGTGTGTGTGTGTGTGTGTGTGTGTGTGTGTGTGTGTGTGTGTGTGTGTGTGTGTCTGGCTCCATCCTGGCTGCCTGAAAGAGGTTTGGACACTTGGATAATTGCTTGGACCTGACGCCGACCGTACACCCTTCTCCCCCTCGCTAAACCTCATCCGCTAGATCAGCTCCGTGCAAGGCTTTCGTGCGTCTGCCTATGTGTGAATGTCGGTGTGTGTGTGTGTGTGTCGCAGTGTGTGTTTGTGGTCAGGGAAACTATAGAGAAGACTCATAAAGCCCAGAAAGAAAGTCTCTTTGTGAGCAGAGTGTGCGTGTTACCAAACTGCTCCTGACCTCACTTAGGATCCGCTCAGCTGACCACAGTGTGTGTGTGTGTGTGTGTGTGTGTGTGTGTGTGGTGTGTGTGTGTGTGTGTGTGTGTGTGTGTGTGTGTGTGTGTGTGTGTGTGTGTGTGTGTGTGTGTGTGTGTGTGTGTCAGCAGGGGAAGTGGCTTTCGGGGAGGCAGCTTTACAACTGACACTGACAAGTCGTTTGGCACTCCGAACCTTCCAGTCTCGCCACTGTCCTTGAAACTAGATCAACACGACAGGATGTCTGTGTGTGCGTGTGTGTGTGTGTGAGTGTGTGTGTGTGTGTGTGTGTGCGCGCCTCACGTGTCTGAATTTTTGTGTCTCCTGGACAGCCTCCCACTCTCGGCCCAGTATTTCACTCTGCTGTCGGCTCAGCAGTCCTATTTTCTGTCGCTCTCTCACTTCTCAGATACACAAAAAGCTGAATTATTCAGCTGAGGTTTGTTGAGCGTTTCCTCACCGATTAGTGGACATGAAGACTCTGGCAGTGTGTGTGTGTGTGTGTGTGTGTGTGTGTGTGTGTGTGTGTGTGTGTGTGTGTGTGAAGCCTATAAAAACGAGGCTGGTCTTTTCCAAGCACTTACAGATAATCCCCACAATTAGCCACAAAGGCTCGGGAGCTCTTTGATGAGTGTGGGGGAAAAGTGGGACTCCTGTCCTCCATCACTATCTGTCTCCTCAGCACTGATACTGGAGAGAGGGGGGGCGCTCTCTTTTTTCCAGCGGCTCTTCGTCCTCGGGATGGAGCGTGGTCCTTTTAATGTCTGCAGCCCGGGTGTGATTACAGCGTGTCGGGCCGTCTCTTTATGGGTCCGGTTGCTGCTGAGAGGCAGAGCCGGGCCACACAGATATCTGGGCCGGCCGGAGAGCAGGACAGGCCGAGGAGATGAAAGGGACGGGGACGGGGACGGGGACGCGATGGGCCGATAGCCAGTGGAGTGTTTCAGGAAAGCAGTAAAAGAAGGGATGTTTACAGAAGCTGACCTTATCTCATAAAACTGAAGTCTGGGTGAAACAGCAGAGAGAAGGTGACAAGTCCTCTCGTCTCTGCAGCGAAATGTCTCGCTGGCTTCGAGGCTGGAACTCGTCGCCATGGAGCCAGCGGCTGGTGACACAGCGGAGCTCATAGCAGAGGGTGTTTTCCCCTTTAAAGGTGCAATAAGTAATCATTCCCATTTTCACCTGATATTGAGGAATCATCCATGAAACAGTCTGTCTCCTCCGTCCACCGTGTCTCGGTCAAGTTTCTTTCTTTCAAACCGGGTGGTGCAGGGGCGGAGCTAGACCGTGACTACTTCCTGGTTGAGCGCTGCCGGTCTCCAGAGGTCCCACCCGGGGTCCGGACATCCTGTCGGGCTGAGCGCTGGAGCTAAAGCCCAGAGCGGCCTGCGGTGGCCGGGTGCAGGACGCTCCAGTCCACCGGGGGGCGGACCGCCACGGCGCCGCCGTGTTTCCTCTCTGACTCATCACAGGCTAATGCTAGCAGCCAAATATGAAACCATGAAGCGTCGGGCCGCTCTGATATCAAACCGGCTCTGTTCGGTGATCTCCACCGCCGGCAGCGTCGGAGCGGGGCCGGAGCGCCGGAGCGGGACCGGAGCGCCGGAGCGGGGCCGGAGCGCCGGTCAGAGGGAAGCTGTTCCAGACTGGACGTTCATGTCAGAAGAGTAGAATGTGAGACTGGAGAGGTGAGAAGAAATGTGCAGTCAGACCACTTAATTATACACCCCCCCCCCCCCCCCCCCCCCCCCACACACACACACACACACACACACACACACACACACACACAGGGCTGGGGAATATGATGACTCAGTGGTGACCCCACAGCGTGTCACTCCTCTTTCACACTCCTCTCGCCTCGTTCTCAGCCGTCCTCCCCGGCCGTTCACATAACCCCCTCTGACTCCGGAGGGGAGGGGGGAGGGGAGGGGGAGGAGGGGGGTGGGGAGGGTGGAGGGAAGGGGGAGGAAGGGGGGAGGGGAGGGAGGGATGAGAAATTACAAGGAGGAGGTATGATAGGGCAAACTGTGTATATGTGTGAGCCTGCAGAAATAGAACAGGGTAAACACGAGCATGGGAACTTGACCATCTCAGGGCTGTGCCACTCGCCCCCCCCCCCCCCCCCCCCCCCCCCTTCCCCCATCCTCACTTTCTGCTGTGTAATCTGCTGGAGGCTGGAGGAGCTGGGAAGGCCTCTGACACTCTCTACCCCGATGTTGACCTGACGCCAGGTGTGGTCCGGTGTGGTCCGGTCTGGGCCGGTCTGGGCCGGTCTGGGCCAGTCTGGGCCGGTCTGGGCCGGTCTGGGCCGGTCTAGGCCGGTCTGGGCCGGTCTGGGCCGGTCTGGGCCAAGCAGCAGCTGAGCGCCGACACCGCGGCCTGTCTGCTCTCCTGGAACCGAGCAGAGCCGAGCAGTAGACGTTTCTCAGTGCTGTCAGAGTCACAGCTTCGTGGTTTTCATGAGTTAAACTGAAAACCTGGACCAGCCGGTCGTCTGTGTCTCCGTCCTGCTGTCTGCAGCTCCTCGCTCACTGACAGCAGTATCTGCAGCTTCCGGCGCTCATTTGGCTCATGATGTATTTATCCTCACAGGCCAGAGTAAACAAGCCTATCAACACACACACACACACACACTCACACGAGCCCTCCTCCACACGTTGGGGTATCGGGGTGTGTGTGAAGCCGGCTTTTCTCTGCCGCCAAGTCCGGTGCGCCGGGCCGTCACGAAGCCCGTCCTCCACACGATGTGACCGCCGCACATCAGACGACACAGAGGGCGACAGCCAGAGACCGAGGACCACGGCCCTGGGAAAGGACAGATAAGGGACGCTCGTGGCCGAACCCGGGGTCACTTGGCGGAGGGAGAGTGGGAGCGAGCCGGGCACAGCCTTGGGAAAAGAGCGGGAATCCCCCGGAGGAAGGCAGCGCTGACCCAGCAGGGAGCAGCCGGCGCTGCTGGGAACCCAGGCCCCCGTGTCCTGCCAGGATCCTGGCTTCTCCCCCGACCCCCTCTGGACACACACACACACACACACACACACACACACACACACACACACACACTGGAGCCTCATCCTGCTGCAGGTCAGGGACTTCTGGGCAGCTTCCCACCGCCGAGGTTCCCTCTCCTCCTCCTTCCATCAGGCGCTCGATCAGCGGGACGGACAGGGATGGATGGAGGTTAAAATTAGCTGCTGGATGAACTCTGGCCGCCGCTCTCCATCCTTCTCGTACCCATCGCCGTCGTCTTGAGAGGCGCTGGCGTCAGCAGCGGGCTGCTTCACACTCTGCTGTCCGCGTTGTTGTGTTCTCCCTCCTTAAATGGGAAGCTCTTCTCTCCACTTCTGTTCGTGACTCCGTTTTCCCAGCGGCCATCGTGAGAAGAGCCGGTCGCCGTGGTCGTTCAGTAGAGCGGCGCTCCACTGCAGACGCCGCGGCCCGTTCACACGGCGGTGCTCGCCGATGCTGAGGAGTGTCGTGGCTCCCGGTCCATGTTCTGAGCAGTGGGTGGAACAGGTTGGATACAGAATGTGGGTCAGTATGAAAACAGTCGGTATCATTGAGTCGTACACGCATCAGAAAGTCATCAGTGTTGATAAATCCCACTTTGTCACGGTCAAACTCACGCCGGGGTGTGTGCAGCGTTCTGATTGGACGGGGCGGTTGTGACGTACTGACGTCTACAGGAAGTAACAGCATTTTTCTTGTCTTTCTTTCTCGAATAACTTTAACGCTGCAGCTTTGAATATGTCCTCGCTGTTAAACGCCCATCAATCCGCTCCTTTCATTATATCCAACTCTTCTACAACTGCGGTTAAATAAATCGTCTCCGTACCAGTGGAAATGCAGACTGCGAGCCGCCATCTTGGAATATTATATATATCATCACGACGGAGCAGAACAAACAGAATGAAGTCGCCTCATTAGCAGATAATTCTGCTTCCAGAAGAGAATTATCCGGGCGTATCAGGTTTGTTCCATGGAGTCGTTTTCAGAACGTCGCTGTCGAAACGAAACTCTTGAACCAGGTCAAACATCAGGACGGCAGACCACTACAGGGTCTCTACACAGGAGTCAGTGAGCGGCGATCTCTCCCATAACGAACCGATGGAGAACACAGAGCGCAGAACGACCGGTGAAGAATGAATTTATTTCAGGAGAACCTTAAAGCGACACCAAGGAACTTTCAGTGTTCGTTGATTTTGGCGGCGCCAGTGGACAAAGCGGTAGTGTTTTGCCTGAAGGAATACTACAGTTCCCATGAGGCCTAGCGCGTGGCGTGGTAAAATGCTGCTCCCGGTGGCGTGCTGTCGGACTGAACTCGCCTTCATTTGCTTCCAGTGGCTGTGAGAAGGACGGATAGCGACAAGGTCATGAATCTAATGGTGGCTAAACAGTATTCTATCATGATGTGACGCACGCCGTAAAGCAGTCCGCACATGTGGAGTGTTTCAGTGTGCAGGGTTCCTACCACCCTCCTCACAGCTGCTCAGTCCAAGTGGAAGCAATACTGACGCCCTCAGGCCGTGACAGAGGGTCATTCAGCTAACTGTAAGTCGATGTATCATCACAAAAGATATTAAAATGTTTTATTAATTTAATCCAGAATAACAGACTCAGCTCCTGGAGAAAGACCTGCTTCCTCCAAACACACTCGACACCGTTTCAGACGCCGACACTGTTTCCCTCCACAGCCGTCACAGATCTGATGGCCTCAGTGAACTAATTGGGTTATTTCAGCCTGTAAGCAGTAACATTCAGCGTTTCCATGATTTGCAGAGTATACAATGCCAACATTGTGTTTGTGCGGCGCCGGAGGCCTCCGAGTCCTCAGAGGAAGTTCATTCATCCAGTAAACCTCCACACGTGTGGACGCATTTACATCCTTCTTAATCTGAACCCTGTCTCGTTCATAAGAAGCATCGCAGATTAGTGGCACAGCGTGATGCTGAAGCATAATGCCCCGCGTTAAACCTTTAATGTTCTGTTTCCAAAGGATCATGTTGTTTGTTTGTGAGTTTATGTGGAACAAAGCGAAGAGCTTTTCACCTGGTCAAGGCTTCAGGCGTGAAGCTCGGGTAGACGCTGGGTTTGCGTGGCTGAGGGGGGAACGGGTCCGCAGCGCTTGGCACCGGCGTTCTGTTATCGGAGTGTTCTCTGTCCTTGAGCCTGAACTGAGGATGAACCGGTTTCATTAACGGACTCCCCCCGCCTTCCCTTTGTAATTAAAGAGCAGGGGGAGCCTGGCGGTACCACCTCATATCCCAGACCAGACAGTACCTGTCCTGGGGGTTAGCACAATGTTTACACTCCCTCACACACTCACACTCACACACACTCGCAGTGCTGCAGCCCATGGGACCTGCTCATCGACACACTGCAGAGGGGAAAGTCCTCTCCAGCTCTGGTGGTCAAACGGCTTCATCTCTGATGTGTGTCAACGTGGAACAGGATCATGGTGACCTTTGACACCGCTGATCATAAAGACCCTTGTCTCCAGACTGCATTGTCAAAACTCCAGAACGACTGATTACATTCAACATTTGGAGGGTCTTCAAAAGATGCTTTAAAAACAAAGTGTGACAACAATGATACGGTAATGTTATTCAGGTACACCAGGTACAGATGGGACAGCATCGAGTCCTGGATTACATTCCCACTGGCTAAGTTAAGTTTTACAGGTTGGCCAAGCTAAAAGAAAACCCTGAAAAGTCTAGAAACTTCAGATTTAAAGAGTGTGTGCACGGTCTGCAGACTCCATCTATCAGTCACGCTCTCGCTTTATTTGACTGCGCTGAATGTGAAACATGGGAGACCAGGAAGTGTTGAAATTGCCAGAGAACAAGAACAGCCCGAAGTGCTCCCGTTACCATTAAATGCATCACACGAGGAGAAAGCCCATTCTCTACACCCATGCTTCAGCTAATGCTGCCTGCATCTGACAACGGCGCCATCCCCAGAAATCCTTCAGCAGCTTGTCTCTGAAACCTTCAGGACTCACTGCTATCATTAGCTTTTGTATTTTTGGATCAGATTATGATTCTGGATTAATAGTGAGGGTGTAATTTTCCAGTCACGGGGGAGATTTCCCCCTCGTCTCCATGCGTCCCCGTGTCTCCTGGGCTATTCTTACGGCGGGGAGGCCCTGGCGGAGGAATCACCTCAGGCGGCTGTGCCCATTTAGAGATGTGTGTATGACTGCATTCTGGGTGTTAGAATGATAAAAATAAGCCCTGACTTGGTCTGGATTGTTCTGAGTGGTCAATACGATGCAATGTATTGCTCCTCCTGTTGCGTCTTGGGGAAGATGGGGAAGGACCTTCTACGACCCATCAAGTCCTCTTAGAGTCCCCCGAAATGTTTCACTCTTGAAACTGTAACCGTGTTCAAGAGTTGGACTACCTGGACACAGTCCAGCCCTGATCCTGGAGGTTCCGGTCCATGTTTTCTGGACTTGGTGGTCTTAGAGTGAACAGTCACAGACTTGTTTCCTCAGAGGAAACAAGGTTTTTAATTCTGCCACCCGCAACACGGGCCTCCTCATTTCAAAAATAGACTTAACTAGATTTAAAAACTGAATCAGATTGATTGTTGGTCCGTGTGTTATCAGTTCATTGACTTAATTTTCCCAGTGTGCTCTGAAAGGAGCACAACCCGTGGTTCTGTCCTCTGGAGACCTCTGTCCTCGTTATAGAGCGAGCTTCATGTTCCAGCTGCGTCTCAGTCCCAGTCATGTTTCAGTCCAACAGAAGCATCTTTAACACGGTCAGCGTCACTCGAACCCGTCTGGAGGCGTCATTCACTTCTCCTCCCGAGCTCTGTCCTTTCTGATCAGCGATCAGCTTCGGTTTGTTTGGTTTCTGAAGACGTGTCGGAGTCCATGTCCTGTCCTCCAGACAACCCCAGCGACCCGCCGCACTGTTCCACCACCGCACTGTTCCACCACCGCTCTGCTCCACCACCGCACTGTTCTACCACCGCACTGTTCCACCACCGCTCTGTTCCACCACCGCTCTGCTCCACCACCGCACTGTTCTACCACCGCACTGTTCCACCACCGCTCTGCTCCACCACCGCACTGTTCCACCACCGCTCTGCTCCACCACCGCACTGCTTCCACCACCGCTCTGCTCCAACACCGCTACTGTTCCACCACCGCTCTGCTCCACCACCGCACTGTTCCACCACCGCTCGCTCCACCACCGCACTGTTCCAACCACCGCTCTGCTCCACCACCGCACTGTTCCACCACCGCTCTGCTCCACCACCGCACTGTTCCACCACCGCTCTGCTCCACCACCGCACTGTTCCACCACCGCTCTGCTCCACCACCGCACTGTTCCACCACCGCTCTGCTCCACCACCGCACTGTTCCACCACCGCTCTGCTCCACCACCGCACTGTTCCACCACCGCTCTGCTCCACCACCGCACTGCAGCGTCTTCATCTGGGTGTTCAGGAAACACCGTCCTCTGGAGGAACGCAGTGCACAGTGAAGGAGTGACAGTCAGGAAGTGGTTGAGGTTTGAATCGGATCATGTTGTACCGGCGGATCTTTCAGGAACGTTAAAGCTACAGTGTTTTCAGGGGTTCTGCTGTTTCTTTGTAAACCTGCATCAGTTTCAGAACGTTGCAGTAAACATGAAACTACACAAAAATGATGAGACTTTTCCACAGAATCTTCTAATATGTTTGATTTAGACAATTGTTATTCACATATAAATCAGATGTGTGCAATTTCCCAAAGATTTCATGATAGATAAAAGTCACACCTTTCCAGTGAGTTCTTACTTTTGTGTCTCAGACTAAACAAAAAACCAATGTAAAAAGCCAGTATGAACTGCGATATCTGTTTGACTTTACAAACATTTAAAGTGTGAATTGGGCTTTTCGCTCAGTTTGCTGCTGTCCATCAGTAAAGGTTCTTGACAGAGCGCAGTGTTGGGGTCTGGGTTCTGGACTGTCGGAACCAGGAAGGAAGCAGGTGACGTGATGAGTAGAAGCGGACTTGGATGTGAATCAGGAATGGAAGCCGGACGTGTCTGAAGTGAGAATCATGACTGATAGCGGCGCTCTCATGCTGTAAACACAGCCAGCGCATGTGTCCAGATGTAGCATGTGCTCAGACTATCTGATGGCGCTCGGCGCTGGTGTCACACAGGATTAGCTGGATTCCACTGGAACAGTGTTTGTGAAAACTGATAAGAGCGCGCTCGCTGTGCTTCGTCACGACATCTGAGCAGAGTGAGAGGATGTTGGACCGGCCTCGGGTCAGACCTCTCCTCCAAACACGAGTCAGATCAGAGCCGGCCGGGTCCGGCTGATGGAGCGCCGCGTCCCGGCGTGGCGCAGATCAAAGCGCGGCGCTCGCTGGAGGAAGTCAGCCGGTCCTCTCTGTTTGGGTGTTGGACTGCGTCCCGCCGCCCGCCGCCGCCCACCCTCCGCAGAGCCCCAGAAAGGCCCGTGGCGAGCTGCCGCCGTGTGAAGGGGCTCTCCTGGAGCATGTGGGGCTTCCTGTCTCTGGGTGTGTGTGTTTAGGCAGGTCTGAGTAGATAATGGCCCTGGGAGGCTGAGCAGTGGTGGCGTAATGGAGACAGATAACCCGGCTTCACTGTAAACACCTGTCCATACAGTGTGATTCATCGTACACACACACACACACACACACACACTCTCACACACACTCTCACACACACACAGAGGTGTTGCGGTCTGTTCGTCTCGTGCGTGTGAACGTCTCGTCTTGCTGTCCGTCCTTTCAGCTGGGCGGCTCCAGCTGTGCTCTCCAGGTTTCTGGGTTTTGGCGTTTGGTTGGGACTGACGGAGTAAACAGCTTCAGTTCAGCTCTCCACCAATGGCTGCAAACAGGAAGAGGCGTGGCCAGCTCCACAGTCCCGGCATCAGCAAACCTGGACGTCATGGCAGCTGCCACAGCTCACCGCCATTATAGAGGCGGAAGTACAAGAAGTTTTTGAAAATGTAATCGGAGTCATGGCTCCGATTACATCATACCAGGACCAGGAGCAGAACCAGGACCAGGACCAGGAGCAGCGTTTCCAGTGTTTCCTCAGGACTAGGCCGCTGTAGAGCGTCTCCAGATCAGACCGGGATCTGCAGGTCTCTGAACTGTGTTTTCTTGAGGACAACCGAGCCGTGATGTGTGTGTTATCAGTGTTTTGTGGCATGTGTGGTTGGCTGATACAGCAGCTGGACCGGTCCAGAGGGACGAGAGACAGTGAGTCTGACTCTGACTTCCAGTCCGTCCTCATGCAGACGCGTCCATGTCGGTCCTTCCTGGACCTGGAGTTGGTTTTGTGAGGCGACGGCCCGCATGCACCGAGACAGCGCCGCCCGGATGTGTTCTTTTGTATGTGCACGGCTTGGTGGAGCGTGCACGTGTGGACGCCAGGCTGTCTCCAGCGGAGGAGGCCCAGTGTGTCGGCGTGGAGGTGAAGGGGAGAGCAGGGCTCGGCGCTATAAATCAGGCCAGATTACAGAGGCAGAGAGGCAGAGAGGCGCTCAGTGGCCGTCCAGCAGCCAGCCTCCTCTGCTTTATGTCAGCTCTCACACACACACACACACACACACACACACACACACACACACACACACACACACACACACTTCAAGCAGTGTATGGCTTCGCAGGCGCTCGCTCGGGTGAGTCCCCTTCTTCCCCTGGAACAGGCTGGTGGTGAAGTCTGACTGGAGTTCATGTTGTGATGAGACTTTCAAACCGGTGAACCGGGGCATTTCCGGAAGACTGAGAGGTTCTTCCTGTGGCAGCAGCCACAACACACACAACCACACCGCAACACGCCACCGTCAAGACCTGGCACCGTCACACACTTCCCTGTTCCCATCCTGCACCTGAACTTCCTCTGCTTCTCGTCACCTGAAGCGCCGGGGCAGGCTATAGTATATATATATGAAAAACATGTCCTGAGCCGCAGGATTTCAGTGTGTCAGCTAGACCCCGTGTGGGGCTCCGGTGCTCGAGGGCCGGCGCCCTGCACGTCTCGGGTCTCTCAGCTGTAGCGCAGCTGATGGCTCCTGACTGGGCTTCTTTACAGGACGACATCGATAGTAGATCCAGGTGAGCTGCAGCAGAGAAACATCTGAAGCATGCAGGGTGTTTAGAGATTCAGGTTGAGTTAGATCATGTGACAAATCCACCCAGACAGCATCAGGGAGCTAGTCGTCGTTTAGCCTTTCGTTGATGTGGGAGGAGTCAGAGAGCGGCGCTCCTCCGGCTGCAGAACTGTTTTCCTAGCATGTTGACGGCTCCCCCTCAGATTGGAAGACCTGCTGGGGAACATTTCCATCAATTCCTCAAAGCAGAAAGACATTTTCTTGTATGTTGCAACTAATTCAGGCTTTTTTACTCAGATTAAAAATTTCACACACACACACACACACACACACACACACACACACACACACTGGAGCAGCGTTGTGTTCATCTCGGCGTCTTTGCTGTGCGCGGTGATTCATCTTGGGAGCCACTTGCGGTCATGAGTGTATTTGAAGTTTTTCTAAATCAGCTCTCTCAGGATCTTGGCGTTTGATCCCTGCGTGGGGATTTTAATGCGTCCATTCTTCATCGCTGACACCCAGAGTGATTATTTGTTATGCTTCCAGTAGCCCTATCGCTCGGGCAGCTCTGTGTTTCCCCCTCCACAACCTTCCAATGTAAAATAATGGTTTTACTGTTTTTCTTTCCTATTTTTGGGCAAGGCGAGCCGGCGATACGATGCTATGGCCGTGCGGCTCTCTCTCTCTGTTCTCTCTCACTGTAGTTTGGAGTTTAATTGTGTTTTGACAACTCTTTTCCATAGCTGGCCCAATTACAGCCTGCGCCGCGCTGGTAATGATAGCTGTTAATGGGCTGAAAAATGGACGTGCATCTCTGACAGAAACCATAAGCACATCGTTTGAACGCCGCCAAAAACAGCACGAGCACGGAGTGACCTCGCCGCGCTCCCGTCCTCCAACGGCCCGCGTGCGCACGGCGGCCGTGCACGGCTCCCGGGCCTCTTCTCCGCGTCCGTCGGCCATCTTGTCGGCGTTGAAACATCTGAGCAGTCGGTAGCAGCCTCAGCGCTACTGTACGAGGCCATGGGAACGGCTCCGAGCGACCCGTCTCACACACACTCACACACACACACACACACACACACACACACACACACACACACACACACACACACACACACACACACATTTCTAAATGTCGTCAAAATTCTCACGCTTTTTTCCATCCCTTCCGCTTGCTCCCTCCTCCTCCTCCTCCTCCTCCCCCCGTCTCTCTTGCAGCAGGGAACGTATCGATCGGCCTCTTCCCAAAGTTATTTTTAATCAAAGATAAACAGAGACTCCACATTTCCTCGGGAGACACCAGGCTCCTGAAGTGTCTCGCTCCTCACAGCTCGCCGTGGCTCCGGGGACGCGCAGACGGCAGAGACGAGGACAGAACGTAGAGGACTGCTGCAGGAGGGTGGGGGTCTGGAGGATCTGGGGGGGTCTGGGGGGCCTGGGGGGTCTGGGGGCTCTGGGGGCGGAGCCAGGGATCTGGCGGGTGTTTAGAGAATAACACATATGCCACTAGCGAGTGGGAGACGTGGGAAGTCCAGCTTTGGTCTCAGTCTGTTGTAGCACATCCTATTATTATCCCCTGGACTGTGCGACAACGCTGACCCTAAACACACACACACACACACACACACACACACACACACACACACACACACACACAGCTCTCCCCTCTCTCACACAGACACAGGCCAGGCCATTCCCAAGTCTTATTTCTTCTGGACTTTATGGGAACACTTAAATTTAGCCCTGGCAGGGAGTGCAGGCATAATAATCAAAGCTCTTGTCACCAGGCTCCCAGTGCTCGGTGGTCTGGCCGCTCCGGAGGGAAGCTGGCCTGGGACCGGGCGCTCCCGCTCTCCGCCGTGCACGGCCCACGGCTCTGGAAGCTCGTATAATTGCCACCTCTGAAACGCGCCTATAAAAGCTCAGGATGGGGCTCGGTCAGCGCAGGAAGGCCTCCAGTCTGCCAGAAACTTCACTGGATTCCTCTTTAGTGAAAGTATAAATCTGATCCCGTTGGCAGAGCTTCAAAGCAGCGGCGACGTGGCGATTGGCTTGATGCTAAACCGGCAACAGGGTCCGGGAGTTTTCCACCCAAACGCCATGTTTCCATTGTTTACTGGCATGAATAGGCCCGATTCCATCTCAGCTGAAAACTCGTCGTTTCCGTTTGAGGAAACTGTCACAGTTACATGAAAATTACATGAAAACGATGCAGGGAGCACGCCAGAAAGCAGGATGTTGTGGTGGACAGCAGAGTCCAGGAGGGGTTCTGTGGTGTTCAGAGCAGGTGAAGCGTCCGGACTGTCCTCTGTGCTGTAGAACCAAGACTCTCTTCATTTCGGCTGGTCATGAGGGCAGAACAGCCTTCAAAGGCTGAAAACTACAAGGTTTCCACTGTTTTTGCTTTAATTGCATTTTACACAAACTCCACCAAGAACTTCATCTCTTTATTTAAAAAAACAAAAAAATAGTGTAATCTTTCTTTGACCTGCATAATGTCCCTCCTCAGCCTCATGGCTTGTCTCTTACACACACACACACACACACACACACACACACACACACACACACACACACACACACACACGGCTCCTCTCAGAGCTGTCCCTTGCTGCTGTTTGTCCTCGTGTCTTCCTCTCACTGCTCTCGTCTCTTGCTCTTGTCCATGTCGTCCTGCTGCTGACGCTGCCGGCCCCCTGCAGGTTAGTGCTCTTTGTCTCACTTTACGGCAGCGCCGAGTGGAAACGCCTGACAGTGACGTCTCCATGAAATCCCCATGAAATGCAGAGGTCACCGGGTCGCGCCTTCATTGTGTCTTTAATGGTGACCTCTCGCAGCAGCAGTGTAAATAAAGCCCCGGCCAATAAAACCATCAGGCTCGGGCCGGCGGCTCTGCGCTGGGACCACCGCTGGGAGGAAAGCCTTTAAGTCGTCAGCTTTGTCTTCAGGACGGCTCCTCGCTGTGAGCCGACCTGCTGCAGGGACATCGAGCCGGCCAATCAGGGCGCAGCGTCAGAGCCAGGCCGCCTCCTCAGACCTGAGCTCACAGTTCAAACATCTGTAACATCTGAAAACCTGCTGCTGCTTCTTCTTCTTCTTCTTCTGCTTCTTCTTCTTCTTCTCTTCTTCTTCTTCTTCTTCTTCTTCTTCTTCTTCTTCTTCTCCTCCTTCTTCTCCTCCTTCTTCTCGGGCCACCTGTGATCTGCCAGACGACTCATGGCACATGAGTCTTTTTTAGTTACTTATAAAGAGAGTAGTGAACAGCAAGCAGTATTTATCTGGACCACACATGTTGTGAAGGAAAGTGAAAACATGGAGGCTTCATTTGAAATATGGTGAATGGTCTAATGGACCAGGAGCAGGGGCGGGGGCGGGGTCGGGGGGGGTTGGAGTGCTGTTGACCAGTTCCACCTCAGTAGCAGTTTTCTCCGTGTTGTGTGTTGATAACACTCAGAGCAGCCGTGATCTTTATTTCTCATCACACCAGGAGAAATCCACTCCGTCACAGCAGCTGAACACATGCATGAAACAGAAACACCAGTAATAATAATACACACTGTCCACGAGGATTAAAGTGAGTGTTGAACTTGCTGCCATAAGCCAGGCCTGAGACTGTACCGCTGTCAGATTCCCACTGAAAACACAAAATCTTAAATTGAAAACATGTAAAAAAAAAAAAAAAAAGAGTTTTCTATTTTTTTCCCAACCTTGTGGAGGTCATCCTTTCCTTCTCCTTCCTTTCATTTCCTGTGGTATTTGAGCGCTGTCTCCTGGTCCTGGGCTCTCCTGCTGGGCGGCTGAGCTGGATGTGTCGCCACGGCAACCTGCTGCCTGTTTGTGGTTGGGACGGTTTGGAGATGTGCGTGCACGTGAAGGCCCGCCCAGCATCCCCTCCACACGCTGAGCTTTATTGCTCCATCCGTCACTGCCAGTGTTTTCTAGCACTCCCAAGGTGAGGAGGGATGAGGGATGGCTGTGGACCGGCCTCTCCTCAGCTCCGTGAGAAACCCGGGGAAGTCCGGCGGCTCGTCAGTCCTCCCCCCGGTGGGGGGAGAGGGGGGGGTCCTGAGGAAGAGAAGGTGTAGGAGGCTGGCTTTAGCCCGGGGGAGTCCCAGCAGGGCTAAGCACACACACACACACACACACACACACACACACTCACACAGAGGAAGAATAACACTCATATATCTGACACGCCGTGGAGCGCCTCTGTTTGCTCAGTTCTGACACCAGAGCAGCGACCTGCTACTGGACTCCCTCCTCGCTCTGGGTGTGTGTGTGTGTGTGTGTGTGTGTGTGTGTGTGTGTGTGTGTGTGTGTGTGTGTGTGAGACTGAGATATCGACTGATGATGTGAAATGTGATCAGTTAGCATTCACCGATCAGGACTCACTGAACTCTACACACACTGAGGTCACACACTGACATCCACCTGGTGGGCGGGGCCGGAGAGCAGCACGGACTCACCTGATTGGTGGAAGTGAATGTAGATGGAAACATCGGTTGAGTGTGTCTATGAAGTGTAAACTGACACGATCGGTTCTATCAGAACCAGAAGGATTCGTCTGTGTGTGTGTGTGTGTGTGTGTGTGTGTGTGTGGTGTGTGTGTGTGTGTGTGTGTGTGTGTGAGTTCTCTTCCAGTCCTCCAGAGCTTGCAGCTCAGAGAGAATGCGCTCACTTAGCGGTGTGTTTGATCTGCTGTGTGAAGAATGCCGTCAGACAGCGTTTCCCATAATCCCCTCTGCCCGGAGCCCACGCCGGCCGTATGGCGGCCGTAAATTACAAAATGGCCGACCTAAGCAGAGGAGCTGGAAGGGAGGGAAGGATGGCTAAACCCAGTGTGGTGAGCCGGCCGGCCCCGCTCCCCTCCAGCCCCCCCGGGATCAAACAGAGGGAGGATTTGAAGGAGTAAATCATTTCCTTCAAGTGGTGAACTCTCAGGGCCGCGGAGTGAGTCAGCCCGGCCTCCTCTCTCGCTCTCGCTCTCGCTCTCGCTCCGAGACGCTGCAAAACGCCCCACTTTGAAGTCCCGATAAGGAGAATTCATCACGTTGTGTCTGGGAGCCGCCGTCTGCTGGCTCCCAGAAACACAGCGAGGCCACGACACTCCTCACTGCATGGAAGTGTTATTATCACTATTTTCTTGTTTCTTTTTTTATTCAAAATATTCAGAAGTACTCATTTTCGATTTTCTTCATTTTTTTGTGAATAGAGTTGTCATCCTTGTAATCAGTCACAGGTTCCCTTTGATAAGAAACACTGCTGAAATGTTTCTTTCATTTATAGACAGTAACCTCCGCTTTAAACAGATCAGATCTCTGCTCCAGCGTTCTGCTCTGTACATGGCTGCTCCTCTGAGGGATCTGGGTTCATGTTGCCAGTTGAGCAGTGGTTTAGTTGGAGCAGTGACAGATCCTCGTCTCAGGAATCCAGCTTTCACCCGTGGAGCTCGTCTTCAGCAGAAACACTTCTGTTCCAGCGTTCTGCGAGCGGCTGAACACTCAGCCCGGTGAGGTGACTGAACCAGTGTGTTCACAGCCGCCCTCACACGCCTGCCGCTCACCGTGTGTGTGTGTGTGTGTGAGTGAGTGTGTGTGTGTGTGGGTGGGTGTCAGACGTGGGAATGTTTTGTCCTTCTGAAGTTATCCTTCTTCCCCCTCTGGATGCTTCAGCGGCCAGACGCTCAGCTCTCCTCCTCCGAGGTGTAACGCAATCTAGCCATGGTCAGAGAGCCTGACAGCGCTGCAGTCAGCGTGTGTGTGTGTGTGTGTGTTGC
>NC_043758.1:39425642-39435642 GCF_902148845.1 Salarias fasciatus | reverse complement strand
GGCATAATCAATGCCGCTTGACAATCAGAGGCAATTAGCCGGAGATATTAGGAATGACGAGTGGAGGATGTTTGTCCCAGGAGGTCGTTCATGAGGGGACCCAGAAGCTTCTGGATCAAGGATGGGCCACTTTGGTCTCTGTCCTCCCCACTGCCAGACGGCCCACCTGCCCCCCGACACACCTGGATTTTTGGGAATGGTGGCGATGAAGTCCTGGTCCGGCTCCGGGTCCCTGAACCACCTCAGCTGGTTCCCTTTGGGCACCTTTACTCAACCTGTCACGTGGAAGCTCTTTGCTTCTTGTCGACATGACAGAAATCCTAAAGCAGAGGTCGTTAGCATGCTAGGCTAGGAGTTGGCTCCAGCAGCATCAGCCCTCCTCTGTCAGTGAAGAGTCTCGTCGCTGCTCTGCCTCCTTCGACCCGACACTGTGCTTAAAGCCAATTACATGAACAAAGCCCAAGTGTGTGCAGTGGAATGCAGCTTCAAATGACTCCGTTTAGTTCAAGCTGTGGATATTTACTCAATAACTGCAACCTACTTCCAAGTGATTGTGACAATGGCTTTGAAGCCCTGGCACTGCCAGAAGTCCCCCAGCTGCCTGGTCATAACCGGGCTGTTTGTCAGGTTCTGTTCTGTCCCACAGCTGAGGCATGTCTGAAAAGTGAGTTTACAGCCTTCCTAATGCGAACACTCTCCGAGCTTTAAACACTTTCAGGGTGGACTCCTTCCTCTGCAGGTTTCAGCGTTTGTTGACAGACCCAGACGCACAACTGTGTAACATGTAAATGAAAACATGCTGTAGCAAAATTAGAATAAAGCATGTTATTATTATTCATAATGAACCATAGCAGCACTGGGTTAAAGATACGAGCTACTGAGGGCAGGTTTGCTGCCAGGAAGGTTCTGAAGGGAGCATTCAGTGCCAGCCTCTTTGACTGCATGTGTCTGTCGGCTGGAGGAGCCAGCATGCACGTCTGACGATCGCGGCGTCCTGAAGCGTCCCGGGTTTTACGGCAGTCCGGGACCTCCCTGGTTTACACAACTGTCGCTGTGTTTTGGTGAGAGCGGGAGGAGGAGGTTTGACGACGTGTGAGGATCAGGTCAGCAGGAGGCTTTCTGCAGGATGTGGCTTTTATTGGGAACGAGTGGCGTCGATTCTACACAAAGGCAGCGCCGCACACTCCCCGCATGCGTGTATGCTCGGTAGAGTCCTCTGTGGTTATTGGACAAGTGTGTGTGTGTGTGTGTGTGTGTGTGTGAACTAGAGAGCCCCTGAGTGCTCTTTGTGCTAATAAAACAGCAGCTCTATGGGACACTGGACACCGTGGATCAAACTCCATCACATTATTGAAACATTACACCTCCCTCAGCCAGAGCGCCGCACCCACATGATGCGTGCTCATGTCAGACACGTGTGTGTGTGTGTGTGTGTGTGTGTGTGTGTGTGTGTGTCCTCATTTGCACACGTCGGTGTTTGAAGGGTGTGTGTGTGTTTGCCCGCGGTGTTGTCGGTAGCTTGACAGTTCCTTTCACAATACAGTGTGTGTGTGTGTGTGTGTGTGCTGTCTAAGTGCAGGCGTCCTCATCGATCTGCATCCTGCAGGGAGGATGCTGTCCTGCTCCACACACACACACCCTGAGCGCGGGGTCGGGCTGGTCGCCTGTCCCCGTCGCGGTGATGCAGACACACTCCTGTTCGTCCAGCGGGGACTTCACTGTGCAAAACAGGTGAAGATAATAAAGAACAAAACTTTTTCAGAACGTTCCGGCGTTACTGCAGGAGAACTCCGCCGCCACGGCGTGTAATTACCGCCGCCACCTCCATTCGTCCGCGGCGCTGAGGCAGAGCCAAGAGCAGAGATTATCACTCCTCGCCCGAGGACGAGGACGGCGAGCTGTTGTTGTCAATCAGCTGCCGTCCAGATTTGTGTCTCAATCCCGCCGGCTCAGATGAGTTAGAGCCAATCCCGCTCACAAATTACTCTCATCCGGTGACAGGCACTCACCATACGATGGGATTAGACGACGCGTTAATGAATCTCAGAGTAATTTGGGAGAGGAGAACATTTAAATCAGCCCGTCAGACATCAGGTCCATGTTTGTGAATGAAACTGTTTCTGCAGATGCTGTTTCTCTCTGGATCCAGCTGTTAACCTTTAAAGGTCTTTTAAGACTCACTTACTGAGGAAACTTCATGTGTTCATATGTTTTGTTGTGAGGCTCGAGTCAGAAGGTGAGCTTCACTGAATTATCAGGAGCAACAACCGAATGGAAGATGGTCTGGCGTGCTAATGGGACGGCCAAGTACTGGTGAGGTTACGGTGAAGTTACAGCAAGGCTACTGTCAGGTTCCTGTAAAGTTTCTGACAGGTTACAGTAAAGTTACTCTCAGGTTAGTGGACGTGTCAGCTGTTCTCAGCTGTTCTCAGCTGTTCCCCAGGCTGATCCCACAGATCAGCTCTAACTGAAGTGCTGAATGTGTTGGAGCAGAAATGACTGCCGCTCTTCCACTGGAACGAAAACACTGGATTTGTACTTTTCTGCAAACGGTGAAAAGCTGAATACCCTGCGTGGGAGTGGCTCCTGCATGAATAACTTCACCATGGTTAACGGCTCAGCCACGTCAGAGTTACCTCTAAACTGGTTCATGTTTGAAGAGAAAGTGTATTTCCGGTTTTAACGTCTGTTTCTTTCGATGAAGTTTGCAGAACTGTGCAGTCAGTCATTCTTCAGTCCGCCTGTGTTGGAGTCTCCAGCTTTTCCTTTGGATCCTTCCAGTTCCTCCTGAAGGGGGACTGATTGATGGACTCCTGTCTTCCTGTGAGGCAGTGTCTGTAATCCTGAGCTTTCTCCTGGTTCCTGGCGTAAAGGAAGCAGCGATGTAGTGGCAGACTGGGACGGATCAGGCTGTGGAGGACGACCGGAGTGTTTGTGCGTCCACATTTGGGGACATTTTGGATTCCCGGTGGCGCCAGAGGAGGTTAGGCGGGTTAAGATTCTTAGCCTGCCAGCTAAAGCCCTTTGGAGCGGGTCCTTATTAATCTCTCCCACACCCCAGTAAGACATTAGCACCGGGTTTAGGCCGATTTACCTCGCCTGATAACGCCTGCCAGATCTGTCAAAGCTCGCATAAACAGAGCGTCCAGAGAAAAGCATGTTTTCACCCACTCCTCCTTCAAATCATTTCATTTCCACAACTCTCTTTTTACACTTCATTTCCTTTGAGCGGTCGTTCTCTGTATTTGTCAGATTTAAATTCTGTCTCTGGTTTGTCCTTCTCTGTTGTCCATAATCATGTCTTCAATCCGCCGTTTTGTTGTCCTTGTAGTGTTGAGAGGAGGGGAAGAGCTGTTAGAGCCTCGCTGCTCATCCAGAACAAAGAGGTCACTGTGAGTCTTTCCGTGTGGAGTTTGCATGTTCTCCCTGTGCCTGGGTTTTCGGAGGATTGCTCCAGGATATTTGAGGTTTCTAATGTTTCAGGAAACTCGTTCATCTTGCTTTTCATTCCACAAAAACGTTTACGTTTCAACAGAAACACTGAAAACCATGTAGTCTTCATGTTGGTCCAGTCCGCGAGAACACAGAGAACAATACACGACCACGTCCAGGAGAATCGGGACTGGAACCAGGACCAGGACCAGGACCAGGACCAGGACCAGTGGTTCCGTCATTGGAGCCTGAAGGTTTTCCAGCAGTTGTGTTTTCAGTGTTGTGGTTTTCATGGACTCTCAGACTGTTCCACTTGAAATCCCTGCTGTGTGAAGAGCGCCTCGATGTCCTGGAGGTCCTGTCTGTCTCCATGTCTCTGTGTCCGCCTGGGCTGGTTAGATGATGGGTGGATGGAATACAGAGAAACACACTGCTCACACACTCGGATCAAAGATCAGTGTGTATAATTCACTGTGAAACGACACACACACGAAGGCATCAGCAGAGCTTCTGATTCTGGATCGAATTTTCCCCATCATTTACCTGCACACACACACACACACACACACACACACACACACACACACACACACACTGTGTTGCGGGGTGGATTTGGGGATTCTCTTTCACACCTCCGCCCCCCCCTCCCGCTCCTCACCCATCCTGTGACACCCTGTGTGTTGGAGGGGTGAGTTAAGACCCCCCGGCTATCCTGGATTATCCTCCATGTAAGAGTCTTAACCCAGCCAGCACCGCAGGACTACTGTCTGCACACACACACACACACACACACACACACACACACACACACACACACACACACACACACACACACACACACACGTCCATCATGTGCTGAGCTGGGAGTGTGCGGCGCTGCTCCTGCTGCTGCCGCTGTGAGGGTGAACTGGATGAACGCCGCGCCGCCTCTCGCCATCAGCTGTTCTCAGGGTGTGTGCTGAGAGGTCCTGGGTCTCTGAGCGAGCAGGAGTCCTGTGTGGACATCAGTACTCTGATTACTGAGATGAAGGCCATCAGTCATCCCGTCTGGGAAGCAGAGCAGGAGCCTTCCCGCAGCTTTTCAGTGTGAAACCTGTTGAACCTTCAGGTCTGTGTTGGGTCAGAGCCTCGCGGTGAACCCTGGGGGTCACAGTCACTGGTCCTGGTCTGGTTCTGCCTCTGAGGGTGACAGGGTGACAGGCTTCCAGTCAGACAGCCTCTCCTCAGACGTTTCCTGCGTTGTGACAGTTTGACACGATCACACCGCCTTCCAGGATTACAGGGACGGGTTTGGTTTGGTTTTCCATTAGAAATGTGCTGTTTTTAATTCTGGGAGGCTGAATGAAGTGTTCCTGCTGCAGCGGTCTCCATGGTGCAGGTCCTGTTTGAGAGGAATCACTGCTTCGCTCGTCTTTTTCTCAGAATGGAAACAGAAGCAGTCTGTTGTTTCATAATGCAGCTCTTCATCTCTCTATCAGTGGAACGCTGAAGGAAGGATCGGCCTGTCGTCAGTTTTTAGCTGGTTCAAGTCAGGCGGCTGATAATCTGCCAGCAGCTTCCTGCAGGAAGACCTGCTGCTCCCAGAGTCACCGGGGAAAGTGCTGATTGATTCAAGATCTGCGTGTGTGTGTGTGTGTGTGTGTGTGTGTTTGGGTGGACGAGGCAGAGATTGCAGGGGCGGGGCAGCTGCTGGAGTCAGACCGGAGCTCCGTGGAGGGAGGCCGGTCCTGTAAAGTGCCGCAGCCGTGAAATGCATTTTATTGTTGCTTAATCCTCACACTGTGGCAGAGCCCCATTTCACACTGCATTCTGGGGGCCTGTGTGTGTGTGTGTGTGTGTTGAGAAAAGGGAGAGTTTGCGCGGTCACACTCCCCGGGGTCCGTGGCTAATTGGACAAATTTGCACAGCAGGGGTGGAGGCACATGCACGGCAGGAGATCTGATTTATGGTCACTGAGGCTGGAGACACACACACACACACACACACACACACACACACACACACCAGTAAGGGTGGTATCCACAGTAAAAACTTGGAGTGTCCCTGGATTTTAACATCTTCATCTGAAATAATAAACGTCTCCTAAACAAGCTGTTTACTGCCAGAAACTTTTCATAGTTGAAAAAAACCAGCGTAATGAAGGAGTGATGATTCAGTCTGCTCAGGAAGCAACGACGATGAAACACGAGGAAGAGAGTTTCCACATGTATGATGCTGATCGTTTGTCGTGTTTGTTTTCAGCAGTGTGAACAGATAATCGTTTTCAGAGTGTTGAAGTGTTTTCGGTGAGCTGCTGTGGTGTGAATGGAGCCTGATTGAAGGACACATCGTGAAGTGACTGGCTGTGAGCTGTGTGTCGAGGTGAACCGTTGAAACCGTTGGTGTGTTTGACCATCAGCTGCTCTTTAACACTCTGCTTACTCAGCACCTTTGAATCCCGACAGCAGAACTCTTCATCATTAAGGCTGCTGCTGCCTGACGCTGCTGTTATTGCCGGGTTGATGTGCGGCCGAGGCGCTCACATGTGGCCAGCTGTGGATGCTGCCATCCGTCACGGCGCTCGGCGAACAAGTCTTTCTGTTTTTGGCGGCTCATTTTGCACATCCTACCCAGGATAAATAAAGCTGCTGCGCTGCGGGGAAAAGGTCGGCCGCTCTGAACCATGAATGAGCCGCTTCTTGCTCCTCCATGTGAGTCCCTGTTTGTTAGCTGGCTTTATTTGGAATCAATTTATTAGTGTGAACACCGAATAAGGAACAAAGTACTCTAAAATAGAGAGAAAATAGAGAGGATCTTTCCTCCTTTGACATGTGATGAGTGTTTGATCATCTCCTGAGCCCAGCTGTCCTGTTGTTATTCGAGGCGGAGAATCAGTTTGCTGACGACTGACGACTCTTCATCTCAGAACAAACCCAGCCTGATGAGAGCATGAACACTCTCTGCTGCTCTCTGCAATCCATCAGTTCCTCACTTCTCCCGTCTGTAATAACTATGAGCTTCGTTTTTATATGAAGACTGAGAGCGGCTTTCAAACCTGTGGTGCGAGGCCCAGTGCCGGGCCAGCCAGTGAAGCGTTGTTGTGTCACACTTCCTGTGTTGTGTGTCACCGTTAGAAGAGGGCAGAGTTACAACAAGAAATGTCAACTCTAAACTCGAAACTGAGTCCCTCCATTTTCAATCAGCTGGAGTTGCGAGGGAATCTCCCCTCCTTTGTTCAGGACGTAATTACTGTGGCCACCAGAGGTCGCTCACGGCGCTGCAGGCGGGCGCCATTAAAGGTGCTGTAGGCAGGATTTTGCTAGTCAATGCTAATTTTTCTGTGTTTTCTTTGGATTAAATGTTAGAGTATCCATTGATAATCCTTTAGGAGTGTAGCATAACTGCACTACCGCGAGGGCGCAGCGTTTCCATCTGTCTCTGTTCTGAGCTGAAAAGGAACCTCGACCGCTCCCGGTATGTTTGACCAATCAGAAGAGGCCCTGAGGCTCTATCCTGATTGGTCGAGGGGCGGCGCTTCAAAGCTCTGCTTCTCGTGAACGCGCATGAGGAAGTCCAGGCCCGCATATTGACCTGCTTCATCGGACATAACATCATCAAAACTCCACGGAGGACACCGTCTGTTTCTACTGGAATTCTTAAAAAAAGGCTTTGACCCCAGGCCGCCGTGAAAAGGTCACAGGTGAGTCAACCCGCCGGCGCAGGCGGCCGTGACACTGCTGCCCCGCTCAGCACCCCGAGGTGGGCACGACTCCGGGTTTCAAATCGCCATCTTGGATGGGTCAAATCGCCACTTGCGAAGGTAATCCTGCCTACGGCACCTTTAAGTCAGAGTTGGTAAGTGGACACTTTAAAACCTGGTCCTCATTTGCCGTGTTGGAGGGAAGCGGCAGCAGGTCGCAGCAGCTGCTGGGTGAGCGTCCATGCGGATAGGAAACAGGAAATGAAGAGCAGCTTCCTGTTTATTGGGATTCATTCATTCATTCATTTTCTGCCGCTTCTCCCTTCCGGGGTCGCGGGTGGCTGGAGTCAATCCCAGCTGCTGTGGGTGAAGGCGGGGAAGACACTGGACAGGTCGCCAGGCTGTGGCAGGGCTGACATATACAGACAGACAACCATTCACTCACACATTCACACCTAGGGGCAATGTAGGGTGACCAGTTAACCTGACATGCGTGTTTTTGGACCGTGGGAGGAAGCCGGAGTACCCGGAGAGAACCCACGCACACACAGGGAGAACATGCAAACTCCACACAGACCTTCTTGCTGTGAGGCATGAGCGCTAACCACTGCACCACCGTGCGGCACATATTTTGGGATCATTTTCTGAAATGTGGCCTCAGAGTGGATTCCCAGACAAACAAGAGAGACGTTAACAGAAGTCTGCTAGCGGAGTGTAGGTGGATGGAGAGCGATCAGCGCTTCCTCCTCCTCAATAAAACCGTCCTGCTGACCTGAACCCGCCGTAACGAGCACTTATGACAAATTGTGTAATGTCCTCACCCCATCATTTCCACCCAAACCCACACACACACATGCTGCAGGCTCGGCCTGTCACCTCGTGGCGGAGTGTGTTCCTGTGTGTCGGCTGGTGCGAGCCGTCCTGTCGACTGGCTTTTCTCCGCTCTCTCATTACGCTGCTTTGATGCCTCCGCTGACACTTCGCTCAGAGTTTCCAGCGCCGCAGCCGTGGTGTTCCAGGACAGAGCTCCTCGCACGGCCGCATGCGTGGTTCACCAGCGGCGGATCTGTGTGTGTGTGTGTGTGTGTGTGTGTGTGTGTGTTGTGCAGTCCTCTGTTGTGTTGTGTTATGCTGGTAGGACACAGAGAGTCGACCAAACAATGAGATTGCTGGCCACGCCAGCATCTGGGGCCCAGCCTGCACAGTCATGGTGTCAGGGCGGTATACACACACACACACACACACACACACACACACACATACACACACATACACACACACACACACAAACAGAACATCAGTGTCACATTTAGCTTGGCCCTCTCCCAGTCCTTCTCTGTCATTTACTGTATTAGCTGTGGTCTCGGTGCTGAAATGCTCCATTATGTGGGCTGAGTGTGTGTGTGTATGTGAACACGCACACACGCATGTGTGCGTGTGTGTGTTTGCATGTACGAGTGCTGTACTGATTACACTCTATATGTGTGTTAGCATGTGTATCTGTGGGACTGAGTCAGCGAATGGAGTGTGTGTGTGAGAGATGCTGTTGTTGTTTGTCTCTCCACACACCACCGCAGCACTGCTGGAACGGCACCAGCCACACACCCCTTTGATGTGTGTGTGTGTGTGTGTGTGTGTGTGTGTGTGTGTGTGTGTGTGTGTGTGTGTGTCTAGATGTTGCGGCCACAGTGGATGACAAGACGTCCTGCTCTTTCTCAGCAGGATCCTTCCTGCAGCTGCCTGCACATCTACACACTCACACACACACTCACACACACTCTCTCACACACACGGTCCATCTGCTGGTGGTTACCTCGCCCTGCTGGCCTGTTTCATCCTCCTGTGTCTCCGTCGACCGTCTCGTTCTCTGCTCGCTGCTCGGAAGTGACGCGTCTTGACGGCTTCTTCGCCTCGCCTCGTTCGACATGTTTCACTTTAGTGGTTCGAGAAACATCTTAAACTTTGCCGTGTTCAGTAAACCAAGCGACGCTCCCCGGGAACCTTTTGTCTGAACTAATATCCAGCGTGTTTCTTGGCGGGATGGGCGCCGCGGCCCCGGGAGCGGCGGGTTCCTCTCCGGGAGGGGAAGCCCGGCGCTCAGACCACCAGAGGACACAGCCCGATATGAAAGCCAGACCGGTGACTAATGAGAGCGTTGGAGCTGCAGACTAAATGAAGTCTGTCTGCGCCGGCCGCACTCGGAGGCCGGGCGACCCCGCAGCACCTACAGCGTTCAGGAGGGAGGAAAACACAAGCACATGTGCTTTTCTCTCACTCAGACTCTCTGTGGCCGACGGCGAGCCCATCCTGGCTCCGGTGTCCGCCGGGCTGGAGAATCACCACCGTCACACTCTTCAAACACTTCCTGCACAGCATTCAGAGTTCAGTATTGTGTTAGATTTTCCTTCCTGCATTCCCTCACAGAGGACCTGCTGGATGTCTCCTGGTGGAATTATCTTTAACTGCTTTCCTTTCTTCATTTTACGCCATGATTCTGTCGTCACATTCACAGCAGGGTAGTACAAACATGTAGTAACAATAATACTTAATAACATTCAACATTTATAAAATTCTTCATGTATGCATTTTGGCAGTGCATTATCAAATAAAATTTTCAAATAGGAAAAAATGAATTTTGTGTGAAAACAGAAGAATCAGGAAATAGAATATGATTATAATAACTGATTAAAGAGGAGAAATAGATGAGAATAACCCTTTACAACAGAAAGACAGAATAGATCAGTAACATGCTGGACTTTAAATCCTCCGTTTAGCCGGAATTGATGCATGTTAAACTTCCGTGTTTAACTATTTGTTGTCTGTGATGAATGAGCAGCGTTCGGAGGATTTGTGAAGATGTCTGCCACATGTGCGTCAGTCAGCAGCAGG
>NC_043758.1:37915642-38023142 GCF_902148845.1 Salarias fasciatus | reverse complement strand
GTGATTCTTCAGCCTCCTACACATGTTATTGTGAGGCACTGCGTACCTTTGTGAGCACACGTGTTTACTGTCCTGCCCCTTTGTCCTCTGAGCAGCGAGTCTGAGTCCACGTCGCCTCTCGCAGTCAGTGACTCCATCAGCAGCCTGACAGAACACAGACAGTGGCCTCTCCATCACTCCCTGCTGGGCTGAAATGAGCTCCGGATCGGCGTGAGGAGGCCTCACGGGCGGCGGCCACCCCAAACAAATGGCTCGCAAACACACCTCATTTTCTTGTCTTTTCAGGATTATTGAGATTTCTTACACAGAGGGCAGCGATCAATCACTGCCAGCGCGGCGTGCATTTACCTTGGACCTGTCAGAGTCGCTGGCCGAGTCTGGAGACTTTTGAAATGTATGGGTTTGGAACGCCATCTGACTGGGAATGCACTGAAATCTGCATCAGTATATGAATCCATAATCAGATACGTGTGATCAATGATTCTTCTTTTAATGCTGCACATGAATTTATGATTAGAGAAAAAAGGTGGATGTGAGTCTAATATCTAATTCTGTTAAGGAAACAGTTGAAGTAAAGACTACTGTAAAACATATAATAAAGACAAAGATGATAAAAATATATATATATATTTTTTTAACTCTCCTTTCACTTTGCATCTAAAAAAGTTCATTTCTGTTCTTGATATACTGATTATAATCAAGCACCAGATTGTCTGGTGAGGAACCAGCATGTTGCTCAGTGCAGTGGATAGAAAGTTTAAGTTTCTAAAAGCCAGGGATGCAAACACAACTGTGAGCAAAAAACATGCTGGAGTTTTACTTATAGCCAAATTCAAGACCTTATAACCCCCACACTGACGTCTGAGCTGGCATAAGGCAAGCCACAGTGTTTTTAGACAACAGATGAAGATATAAAGACGATTTTGTTTTAATCTGCCTGAATAGATTGAGTTGAATTTCTTTTGGAAATGCACGAGTCTTTCGGTTTAAGTTCAACAATATTTCTTCTCATGTGAAATATTCAGAGAGGATTAAAAAGTATTGAGCTGAATGGGAAGATTTTACCAACACTGAATCCTCGTGTCGACACATAAGATTCAGTTAGCAACCATATCTTTTTATAGAATGATCATCAAAGTCCAGCATTCAACCTAAAAATAGCAAATTTAATTTGAACATATTTTGTTTAAATGCCCGACATGTTCAGAAAAAGGTACCAGTATAAAATATTCAAAATTCATATGTAAATCAATAGCCAGTGTTTAACAGTAGTAGGCTACCTGTGTCCAGAGGGAAGAATCTTCAGTTTTCTGAAAACGTTGATACAGCTGCTGTTCACATTATGATTACACATCAGGTTTTAACTTGATTTAAACCATTTTTAACATTATTTTTTGAGCAAGTTTAGCTAAATGACACAGTGTGTAAATACTGACAACAGAATCAATGAAACAGAGTTGGAGGCAGTGGTCTTTATGTATTGATCCACACAGCAGTCCTGAGTGAGGAAGTGATGCTGTTAATGTTTGTGTTCCTTTTTCACCCACAGTTAATTTTATATTACTCATAATCCTCAACTAAATCTACTGGTTTTAAGCAAATTTAGTGGATTATATACATTATATAAAGAGTGTCTTTCAGCTCTTGGGAGCATTTCAGCACCTCCCATCTCGTGTTGTAATTATCGGAGTGATTTTATGTCTTATTGGAGAAGCTTCTTTTAGCACACAGTCTGTAAAAACCAGCAGCAGCATGGAGGGCGGGATCTGCAGGTCACTTCAGCTGATTCAGTCCTCAACCACACTCTCACAGTGAAGCACTGTCAGTGGAGTGGTTTTTCCCTTTCGTGCTGTAAGTTATTGTTGGAATAATGACCAAACACAAGAGTGAAGAAACACAGCTTGTCGTGAGCGCTAATGTTGAGCGTTTCAGCTCTTTTACATTCGCTGTTTCTGTTAAAAACAGTAAGAAGACCGGGTTGTGCTGGTTAGTAGGAGTGGCTTAAGCCCTCGGAGCCCTTGGGACAAGTAGGCCCAAGGGCTCCTCCTCCTCCTTTTGAAGGGCTTAAAGGACTTGAGTTGGTTCTCATGTGTTAACCAGCATTTCTCTCCTCCAGATTAAAAAAGCTTTTGCAAAAATATTTATCCTTTCCAAATAGAGTGCCAAAAAAAGCTTCACTTTCAGCATCTCATTCTTGTACTGAGCACTAAAACATCTTGTTTGCTAATTCAGAGAGGATTTTTCTCAGGACTGAACCGCTCACATCACTCTTCTTTGGCATGTTGTGCACATGGTTGGATAATCAGCGTGGAAACAAAAAGACAAATCAGCCACTGCTGAGCTTCTCCTGTAGATACGGCCGTTCCTCACTCCGGCAGGACCGGCAAACACGCTGGAAACAACCGCCTCAAAGCTCAGGGACTTCAGAAATACTGATTGTTCACTTAGCCGCACGCTGTCGTCTTCATTTTTCTTGGTGAAAATGCTAAAGCTGCTAATGTTTACTTACACGATTACAATAGCCTGAACCCCAGGCCGGCACATTTAGGCAGAAACCTGTGACGTTAATTGCCATTTAAAAGGCCTCTTTTGCCTGGTAAATTGTTAGACTGCTTATTTTCTCTTTAACAAGATTGGTAGTTCGGAAAGGGGGAAATGATTCCACGGTGAGATGCTGCTGAGAGAGAAAAGGCCACAATTAGTTTCCAGATCAATTTGCCGGGAAGAGGAGGGGGGAAGAAATCAATATCCTGATTATGCATGAGGACGTCATCCGCTTGCATTGAGATCAAAGCATCAATGATCTGAGCCGAGGCAACCGGGGATCCATCTATCCGCGATCCATAAGTCACGTGTGGGCAGGAGCGGACGGCGGCGAGCCCGCCACACTCACCAAGACACACAAAAAGATAAATTCCAACACGATATGTAAATGGAGACACGGCATCTTCACCCCAGAGCCCACGGAATGATGTTAGCTTTTATTATCTCATTTGTAATCAATATCGTGGAAATTCTCTGTGGAAACACTCAGAGGCGTCCTGTGGGAGTTTGAGAAGCAAACAGGGGGTGATCAAGTTTTATTCCAATGACTGTCAGTTAATGGGACCATGAAGAGGTGACTGACGGAGTCAACGTAGTAAATTCATCCAAAGTGACCTTAACTGTTTTTTATTAAACCAGCTGTAAGCAAAAAGCCACACATTTACCCTTCCTGCCGCAAAAAAGAGTGAGTAATCAGTGGCGGTGACAGACTTTCAAACATTTATGAGTTTGAAAAACTATGTCTGTCTTTTCCGTCGAAGGTCAAAAGATTAAAATGTTGTTCACATCTTCTGACTGAGTGATAAACAAAGCCGACGCTGGCTGCTCGAACCGCACAGCAGCTCCCGCTGAGCTCAGAGGATTACCTGAAATGAAGACTTACAGCAGTGTTTTCTCTCAAAGGTTGATTCTAGAATTCAAACACTCACAGTAAGTATGTGGGAGGATTTGATCAATTAGATCGACAGCAGCTAAAAGTGCCACACAGATTTATCAGAAAACGTTCATTTCAGCCAAACATCGACAGTGGAAGCAGTGAGTGAACATTACGTCCTCGTCCTGAGGGGATCGGAGTTATGACCAGACCTCCGCAAGTCTAACATTTACACATGCTGCTGTAGAAAGAATAAGCAATCAAAGGCGGCGCCACGCAATCAAATATGTATGAGTTTGAAGAAGCCACGCTCTCTTCTGTTTTTTCTCTGAGGTCAAAAGGTTCAGGTGTTGCTCCCCTCTTCAAAATGAATAAGGAGAGCCAACATTTCCTGTGATTTCCCCACGTCGGGTACAACACCACAGAGTTTCATTCTGACACTGCTCCTTCCACACGGCAGAGATCTGCATCTGCAGGATCGTCATCCAGGCCCAGACCATCTCCACCTCTCACTTTCCCACCAAACCCTCCAGCCTGAGCTGCTCCTCTGCCCGTTCCTCGTCCCAGCCTGGGAACAGTTTTCAGAAAGCTGCGTTTTCATTGGGTCCTCGCACCCACGCACAAAACACAATGAAGGTTTTGCATTTTCACTCGTTTTTGGCGTTGATGCAAAAAAAAGAGAAATAATCCCACAAAGTACGGCTAAAACCTGACTTCTGCATGGAACTGTGTTGCTTAAAAACAGTAAAACAGGACTATCTGGCTGTCCATCTCTTCTCCAGGCTTTATCTGAGTGAGGGTCGTGGTTTATGGGTGCATTAAGACATAGCTGCAGTACGGATTTGTTAGCGGCAGATTTAAACAGAAAAAAATCATTTCTGACGCTGTGAGCTTATGTAACGTCTTCTCTCTGAGGAGCTGAAGCTACAGAGCAGATCTAACGTTTACCCTTGCTGCTGGGGAAAAGAGTAAGCAATCAAAAGCAGTGGCAGACAATCAAACATTTATGAGTCTGAAGAAAGCCGTCTTTCTTTCCTTTTTGTCCGAGGTGGAAGGATTAAGATGTTGCTCTGATATCCAAACTGAACGATAAGCAAAGCCAACGCTGCCAGCGCTTTCCACACAACCCCGCTCAAATCCCACGAGCTGAAAGCGCCTCCTGAAATGGAGTGAGTCCTACTGGTGTGAATTATAGAGCGATCCTGAATGGGACGCATTGTTCTGTCCCTCACGGAGAATGGGAAGCAGCAGAAGCGTTAAGTGAGAGATGAAAGAGCCGCGCACCTGGCGAGTCTGCGCTCCCACATCTTTGATCCGCCCAGGCAAACATCAAACGCTCCGTCGGGGGCTTTGTGCGGACGCCAGCCTGCGAAGCACTCACCACCATAAGCACCAATCTAAAGAGTAAAGTGCAACTCCACACGAGGGGAGGCTTAAGAAGGACGCCGGCTAAAACCGCCGAAATTACAACAACGGTGCAGCCTTCTGGAGTCCAGCGCGATCAATCCACTGATAATAGGAGTGATAAACACTTCAGCTGCCTCCAAATTACCTGTATTATTATTGTTATTAGATGATGTGAGTTCATGGAATAAACCCAGACCTGGACTGGGAGAACGTGAACCGGTCCCTCTTTTCTGTTTGTAATCCTCTTGCTAATTTTATCTCACAGAGGGAAGGATTACATTTTTTTTTCCATCAGATTAACCAGAGGACCAGAAAAAAAAGGGCAAACTTGTCTTTTAAAGCGCCGCTGACCCAAGTGCAACTCACCCGATTAATTCTTGCCTTTCACATCCGTCCAACTTTGCAAGTCAAGCAGTGGTTTTCAGTTGAATGCAGCTGCTCGGACTTTAAAGAGACGGCTGCATCTTTATATAGAAATCCTCGACCAGTGAACTTTTTAATTTTGCCCTTTTAAACTTTCTACAGCAAGTAGCAATTTAAAATATCCCACCTGGAAGTGTGTTCCTCTAACGGACCTGCATACATTAGATAATATCTATCTAGAAATAAACTCAGTAACATGGTGATTTGAAGTAATTGATGCCTGCTGAATAACTGCCTAAAAAACACAAAAGAATGGAGACAAAGCCAACAAGTGGCCAGCTGCTCGGCTGTATTAGAGACCAAAGAAATCAATTTCATTCTTTTTTCTTTCTTTTTTTGACATTTTTTTCTTTGTAATGAGATTGTGATACAGTGAAAGAATAATCCGCCGACGGATGACTTTAAATTAGAAACCTCACTTCTTCATGCCACTGGAGCGAGACCGGGCAGCTCTGCTGCCGGACTTTGATGAAACCTGAAAAAAAAAACCCACAAAGAAAGCCTGAAAACTTTGATGATGGGAATGTTTTCCAGAGAAGCATCGGTGAGGATCTGTGGTAAGTCGGTGAATCAAACGGGACGCCGTGCCGCCGTTTACCAGGAGGTGCAGATGTACCTGCAGCTCCGTCACTCTTTCATTGTGTCGCCAGCAGCTGTCCGTACCAGGCAGACAGATGTGGTTCATCAGAACAGACATAACGTTCACCAGGAACTCGGATAATTAGATCAAGCACCAAGCAGAACGCCAACTTGCTTTACAGAAGATGTGAGAACTCCAGATTTTTACAGCAGCAGGAACAACTCGGGCTCATTTAATTGAGTTATGAACTTCACAAATTTAAATACTAATTAACTTTATGCTGAAAAAAAAAACAAAACAACCTTAAGTTAACTTAAATCCTTGAGAGTACAGTTCTGTTTGTGTTCACGAGCGGCGGCTTTGGTTTGCGTGATTAACGTGAGCAGGAAGCAGATAATGAAGGTACCTGAAGTTGATGTGCCATATTCCATTTGATTTAGTCACTGGCTTCTCTTCAATTTGTTTGTAATTTTGCATTGTTTTCCCCACAGTGTGATTTAATTAGCTGTGGGAGAACAGTAAGCTCGCGGAGCGCCGGCTCCACCGGCAGCGCTGGGGGAGTAGTTTGACTAGATGTAATTAAACTTGTAAATTTGCATTGAATTTTACATTCCTCTGGTGGCTGTTCAACTAAATTCAAATTTAAATTGTGTTAATATTTTAGGGGTATTTTTTTTTTCCATCATGTTGACAAGGGAAGCCTTGCTCATTAGTGCAGCGCGCCGTATTACTGCCCACAAGTAAGAAACCGCCGTTTTGTTTTCCTTTAATTCAGATTGATTCATTTAATTAGGAAGCTGTTCGGAGAGCGCATGTATGCGGGATAAATGAAAAGCGTGGGAGTTCTGTGTTTCAGTGGAGTGTTTTCCATCAGGGTTCGGTTCTCCGCCCTCTCGCTTACGCCAAGAAGTCATTTTGATTGAATGTGTTTCCCATTATATTCGGGGTTACGGTGGTTTAGCGGTAAGTATTCCCTCCTCTTTGGGAGCTACTGTTTCAGATGATGGGATTTAAAAAGAATATGCGCAGTACACTCCCAACTGCCATAAATACATGGAAAAAAATGACCTTGTCTTTCAAACTGTGGCCAACAGAGTCAGAAGACCGGAGTCTCGCCGAAGTCAAAGTCATCTTGAAGAAGAGAGAGCCGGAGTGACAGAAAAGTTTGGATGCCGGTCTGCAGATGCTCGGGTGTAATGAATCTCAGGATGTGCGCTCGGAGGCTTTGAACCTCCACATACGCCACAGAAAAGACTCTGCGAGAGGCCCATTTCAGGAAATTGTGGGGAAAATATCAAGAGGGCAAAGCAGATTTTATATAAAACACAATTTCTGTCCTGGTTGGTGAGAAAAATGGTTTGAAAATTGCGAAAGACGCGGGGCATTTTTACAAGATGTGCCCCCAGATGTTCCTGAAGCTGCACTGCTGGAGGATTCTGAGGAGCTGAACAAAAGCCATTTTCAGTTTTTCTCGAAGTTTTTGAACTCGGCATCACCGTTACTCGGCTTCATGATGAATTTGAGTGTAACTGATCTGTGGAAACCTGAATGTAAATGACTTAATATTCCTCCGGTGGGGCGGCTGTGATGTGTTTCTGATACGCCAAGATAGAGAAACATTATTACAGCAGTGAGGCTGATATAAGTTGAACTATTTTGTTTAGTAAAGCTGCAAATGGGAAATACCATAGAAAACCTGTATGAAGTCTGCAGGAAAACTAAATGTCTGCATGTTTAGATGTTCATGATGTGGTTTTCTTCATGTGCTGCAGCATCAGGAACATGAGTCAGAGAAACTCTGCAGCCTGAACGCAGGCAGTTCAGAGCATCTTGGTCCACTATGCAAACAGAGAAACTGTCTTCAGAGTGGAAGAGAGCCTGTTCCCATTTGATTTCTGTCACACATCCAATGAGGAACATTTGTTTAGCTGCAGTAAGTTCGACTGATCCTCTTCCTCCTGCTGTTGGAACGGATATTTCCCATCTGGCGATCAGCCACGAGACAAACGTCTCACATGTCCTCCGATCGTGGAACATGGAGCGCGTTATGGTGTATGGAGTTATGTCAGGTATTTATAATGTCTGAGACGACATTCAAACAAAATACATGAAAACTTTTCACTGATGACTGATGACCTGCGTGGATCATTATCAGTTTTTGGAGTTATAAGATTCAATAATTAGTCGGTTCAAAAGTGTATCAGGATATGTTTTATGTTGTCTAATAGCAAATAAGTAAATGATTATGTCCTGATTGAAAATAGAAACACTTCGATTTCTCCCAAATACTAAAATGTTATCTCATTCATCTCTTTTAATTTATTATTTCACATCTGCATTTTGTTAAAAAAAAAAGAAGAAAAAAACAAGAAAAGGTGAAAGAAAATGAGAGTAACTTGCTCACAAAGTGAGTGGAAATCAAAAGATGTCACTTAAGAGTCACTTCTGGACTGAACTGGATGTTAAAACCAATGAAAGCCTCGACACTGAAAACACCGAGACTGTAGACGTCTCAGTGTTCAACAGAAAGACAAAGGTTTCATAAACACTGGGTTTTAAAAAGAGTCTCTCTTCACTGTGTACGTACAAACGCTGAAAAGTAGAAAACAAAGAGAAACATGTGAACCAGGATTTTTTCATTTTTTGCATTTCTGGAGTTTCACACATGATTAATACAGTTAACTATCTCAGAAAACACTCATTTAAATCATGGAGAACAACAACTAAGCCAGTGTGAATGTGAACAGGGACGTATTTAAGGTGTGCAAAAAACAGCATTTGTGGAACATGTAAAATTCTAAAGGTAAACGACGTGAGCATTTCCCTTCCTGAGCAGATCAGCGGTGCGAGCGGGAGGTGAGCAGTGCGGCGTTGAACCGCAGCAGGCCGTTGCTCCCGGGGAGGGCGCCCCGCTGGTGGGCGGCTCATTGAGCTGCACGGGGAAAAGGGCTGACCACTGTCTCCAGCATAATTGGACAAATGCATCAATTACATCAATAGCAAATTACAACATTCATAATTGATCCCCGGACAACTGCAGTATAGATCATCCCGGCGTTCGATAGCCATGCCACAATATTCATGTTACACTGAGCATATTCAGGAACTAATTAAATCTCAAAGGAGGCGATCGATGTTTGATGTAGCATGGGAGAAACATCGATTGTCCACTGGAAATCCGTTACGCTGGTGATTTAAACTGCATGACGTGATAAATCATTCATTTTCGGAGGAATTTCTCCGTCTGTTTGCCTTTTTCCTGCTCCTGCAGCTCACAAACTGTACGGCCTCAGAAAACAGATTACCTCCTAAATGAAAATAAACTATCTCCTGAATCTATTGCCGACTCGCCGCACAACGTGTATTAACTATGAGATTGCATTTAGATATTGAACCGGCTGTACGCGCGGCGCTCTGGCTGCTCGAGAGCTTTCACAGCAATCACAAAAGGAAGGTGGCTGTCAGCAGGAGATTTCTCCTGATGAATCAATACCCCAGACAGCAGGATAGATGCTAATGTCTGGATACAAGGACACGCCATTACTGCCTGAAACACTTGGTGGTTATGAGGCCGCTTATGAGGCCCTGAATCCACTTGCTCTCATGATAAAATGTTTTCCTTGCTTCTGAAGAAGGACAACAGGGTGGAAATGGCTGCACTTACCGCTGAAGCCCGTCACACATAATATCCAGATCCAACTCTCACAGGTTGATTGCTTTATATGTGTCTTATTTAGCTGATATCGTTGTCACCAAGATGAATCCTCAACCTCCAAAAGTCTGTGGAAGTTTGTGAAAGAGTTTGTGACCATACTGCACTAAAAAGGTTAAACATTGACCATGTGATACATCAACTCCTTTCAGTTTTATGGATCTCAACCAGTAACATGCGACAGAAAAGCTTGTTTTCACTCACTTTAACAGAACCCTGCTCATCCACACCATCAACTACCTGAGGCACAGGGAGAACATGCAAACTGAGGCGAGTGTGAAACCACTGCATCATTTCAGCACCTAGAAACAGTAATATCAGTATGTGGTTGTTGAAAGAATTAAGAAGTTTTATTTTCGAGTCACTGTTTTTGTTTTTTTGACAAATTTCAGTTTAAACTGAAGACAGATCGTTGTTTAGCCCTTTCAGTTCTGAGCAGCCTCGGCGTTTTTCACCCTTTGGAGATAAATGAAATGTAGTTTCACATGAAGACAGGCTTCAAAAACACTGGAGGAACTGACATGAACACACACCACAGCTACTTTATGCCGCGTCCGTGCAGCTGGAAACGGGGAAAGTTTAGAGCATTTAGAGGCCAATTGCAAACAACCGTGGTGGTTTCAGCAGTTCATCAGGTAGATCAACCAAACGGAGGATGAAATGAAACTCAGAGGGAACACACTGGGTTTTAAATTCAAACTATAAGTCCGCTCTGCAGAAGTGGTGGAATTTAAAAGAAAACAGAGTGTTTACATCTCTCGCCTCTCCAGGATTGCACACTGCTTTTCCTTTCCCTGCTTCAGCATCAGCCGCTACACATCAGGATATACTTGCAAATAGGAAATGCAGTTTCTGAAGGTGCTTCACACATTCTGTCCAATTCAGTTATTTGAAAATCAATGAGGTTTAGCTGCCGCCCAAGACGCTTGTTTACTAAAGGAGGCAACCCGGTGTTGCTCAAGGACTTTTCAACATGCAGTACGACAGGCAGAAACGGGGATCAAACCCACAACCTTGGGATAGGAGAAGCATCAGCTCGACCACCTGATCGCAGTCATCCAGCAACTTCTCAGTTTCTTATTTATTTCCATGTCTTTTGTGATATGAGCTCTCACATTAATACCACTTGGTTAGAATGTCTTGGTTTTTTTCAAAATGCTGCTTTTCTTTCTCTGATAGCAAAGTCACTAAAAAGCATTAAAGGCCACATCAGCACCCTGAATCCGTTTAAAGAGCTGAAATAGTGGTTGTGTCGTTCAGCGCCGCTCTTCACTTCCATTCTCATCTCAGCCAGTGACCTTTTTCCACTGTCCACGTCTGGGCGCCAGCGGGGAGAGTATTCTGGCCACACTCCATCTCTCCCCAAATGAGGCCAACTGAGGAAGTGAATCAATGTGGGGTTTTTTCCGCTAGTCATAGGAAACAGCTGTCATGCTGTCGTCTGGTGCCGGGCCGGGCCGGGAGGAGACAGCGCTCCTCTCTGCACCCACCTGAGTGGATTCCTCCATGCCTCCCAGCTACACTCCAGCCGCCGGGACGTAAACAAAGGAGCCGCTCCGGCCCAGCTGGGCAGCTCCCTGGCACTGCTGCCGTATCTCACAATATCCGTCCTAATTAACTTGGTATCACTTTCATGCGTCCTTGGACGGTTTTAACTGCCAGTCATGCAAATGCTGAAGGTTATGGCTGCAGGTGAGCGATCTGATAGGGAGAAATGGCGCCTGTCAGTCTCTTCATATAAATGCAAAGACAGGAGAGGGGCCAGATAATGAAGCAATATGAGAGAGGGAATGAAACGCTTCAAAATAAAGATGAGGAGTTGAGAGGGGAGGCTTCCGTGCAAACCTTTAGCATGTGTTTCATTAGCAGGACCTGACCTTATCTCCAAGGACCGAGCCTTATCTCCCCCGGATACCGCCAGCATGCATAATGGGAGGAGGTCCTTTGTGCCAAACGCTGTGGGGCAGAGCCCGGGCCTCTCTCCTGGTACGTCCTCCCCCCGTCTTTCTCTTTCAAGCCACAGCTGTACATACAAACACACACACACACACTCCGGGATGCAGGAGAGCACACAGAGAGACACTCACCTCCCCTGAGCTCCTGCCTCCTCCGTGCTACCCGGGGCTTGTTTTTACCCCCAGAAGCTGGCTCTGTGTGAGTCAGAGGGTGATTCCTCAGACTGGAACCAAGCTCCTGCAACACACACACACACACACACACACACACACACACACACACACACACACACACACACACACACACACACACACACACAAAGATTGTTTTTTAGCACGGAGCAATAACATATACCATCGAAATCTCTCTGTCAATCATGGATGTGCATGTTTGTGAACCTAATTTGTTTTGATTAAAACGAGAGTGTGCGTGTGTGTGTGTGTGTGTGTGTGTGTGTGTGTGTGTGTGTGTGTGTGTGTGTGTGTGTGTGTGTGTCCAGAATGCAGGATGAGCATCTGTGTGAGCTGTGAGGCTGGTGGAGACGACCTGCTCCATATTCATGTGTTTCCCCATATGTGACCCGACACTGTAAACAAAGAATATTAAACACAGCCACTCAGAGACGGCCTAATGAACACATACACATATTACTGCTGGCGTAATGAATCGATTCAAACTCCTGCTTTCATCAAATATTTATTGAAGTAATATTCCTGCGGTCTGTAACGCCGGCGCTGTCTGGACTTCACGGCACACCTCCGGTCTCACAGCCAGGCCCGCTCCACACACACACTCATAACAAATCCTTGTCTTCATGAAACATATTAAGCATATCGATCATCTGCAGCCAAGTGGATCAAATATCCTCAAAATTAATATTTACTGGAGCCTTTGTTTTTTTTATTTCATTTAGCAGAATCAGTGAAATGTAAATCGAAGATGTACTTTAAAGTATGATTCTTACATTATAGAGGAATTATCTCTGTTTCATCGTGTCCAAGTCTCCGATGCGAGAGTCACAGGGAGCACACGGTCTCATTAATCTGGAGGGGATGTGTAAAGAGTCGAGGACGCCGGCGGAGCATGACGGCGCTGTGGGATCACCGCTGCTGCCCGGGCAGCCGGGACTGGAGTAATAGAAAAGCCCCCCGGTTCCCCCGGGACTCCGGAGCCCAGCAGCTGACAGGCTCCTGCAGGCACCTGAAAACCTCTGGAAGCTTCTCGAACCGAAGACACCTTGAAAAAGGCGAGAGATCCCAGCTGCGCCGCTCTCCAGGCCTCTCTCATCGCCCAGCCGGCCGGGACTCTCCTGCTGTTTTAAGATCTTAAATACCTGCAGATAGGACTCGACTCCAGTCCCTCTGCCTGAGATAAACTCATTTCTTCTAAATACTGGGGGAAAAAAACATCCCTGACCCCTGAACATAAGTGATTGTTCACCAATTCTGCTTTTATTGTTTCCTTTAAACCATTTTGCAGAGAAACAAACAGCAGTGATGCTCATTTACCCCTCAGCTGGAGGACAAACAGCTATTGGGCTCCCTCTGTTGGTCTGCAAGCATCTATCTGCATCCTGTCCAGCAGCAGGTGAAGAGGACAGAGACGGCGTGGAAACCGGAGTCCGAATGGAGTCACTGATTTCCTTCACTGTATGAAATATTCCAGTCTACAGTGATGAATGTGTGGCGATCAAGCTGAGTAGGATTATTTCTTGTTCATTTGATCAATTATTTCATTACATTTCAAGTGAAAGTAGAAAAGTAAAAAGACAGCACTTCTTTAAAGCTGTCAAGCAGCCAGAAAAGAAAAAGAAATGAGCAGTCATATCAACAGAATAAAGATCCTCATTTGTGAGAAGCTGCAAAGCTTGAAATGTAGCAGTGTTTTGAGTGTTTTTTTGAGGACGTCTGCGCTGCAGTCCACAGAGAATCAAGCATATTATTAAAGTTTTACAGACATGCTGACTTCAGGATTCAGTCAAAAAACCCTCACTTTCGTCCTGAAGCACGGTTTAATGTCAAAGATGAGAAGAGATCGATCGTTTCTTAGCGTCCGTGATCTTTCTCTCAGTGTGCACAACCTGGAGTTTCTTGATGAAAGAGAGAAGCGAGCCAGCGTTCCTCCTCCTGTCGCTCTCTGGTCGCTGGGTGTCTGCAGCCTTCGTGGTTTCACAGAGCACGGCGTTCGTGCTGTTGCTGTTTCATTAGCAATCAGCTCTCGAGCTTTCACTGCCGCATTATTACCGTCAGGTCTGCCATCTGCTCTCAGAGCAGGATGCGAGAGTTTTAACCCTTGAACACGGGCCGGGCCGGACCCCGTCGGTGGTCTCTCTGCTCTGAATGAACCGACTGAAGTAATCCACTGGATAAACACGCCTCGGCGCAGCCTCTTGAATCTTATGAAGCTGCATCGGGTTGCTTTAACACACTAAGCTGATTAATAACTGCTGGATCACCTGAACTGACCACAGCCTCCTGGTCTAATTAGATAACACTGCACCCCCCCCCCCAAGCAATGTCCTCAGTCCTCATTGTTGCAGATGGAGCCAACTTCTGAAACAAGCTCACATTGTGATGAATAATTCATGGCCTAAAGCAGCAAAGCTCCAATCATCCATCAACATCAGGGCAAAATACATAAACAAAATTACTCAAGTCAGCCTTAAATCTCCGTCCAGGCGTTTAGTGTGCAGCCTGTGACACACGGTGCTTATTATTCGGGCTTCAAAGAGGTGGTGGGAGCAGCTAATATGGATTTAGCCAATTTACAAGGTGGCCGAGAAACTCAATTCATTTTCTGGACAAGCGCCGGCGCGGCTGAGAAGTGGCAGCAGTGAATGAGGCTTTTATCAAACGTCACTTAAAAAAAACGCTCATGGCACGACGGTTCGCTCGAAAGTTTGTGGATTTGTCGCATCTGCAAGCCTCAACTTCTTCAAACAGCCCGAGACTGAGCTTTCAGCCAGTAATGGAGGAGCGATGTGGACGGCAGATTGCCTTCCTCTGGCTCGACAGTCACATCGCTGTGAAGTGACACTCCTCAAATCTGCTTAACGCCGCCTGCTGTCACGGCGCGTCACTCCGAATGATAACATTATTCAAGCTCCCTCAAGTCCCCAAAAGCCCCCCGCAAAAAAAAATCCCAGCAGCTAGTTTGGACCTTGACACAAAATCTATGGCGTCGAGATCATGAGCAGATTGGATGTCAGGCTGAGAATTTGATATTTATGACAGGTTGTGGGGCCACTCTGCATTCAGGCCTGATGAAAACGGGCTGCTCTCATTTCATTCATGAGGCGGCCGGATGGGCCGGCTGATCGGTACATATGCGGGGCGGCCGCGGCCGGGAGATTAAACAACGGCTGTAATAGAGTCTGGCGTCCCAAACAAAGCGGCGCGGCGCTCTGTCAACAGCCGGAAGGGCCCAGAACGTCTCAGACAGGACGGGCGTTAACCCCCCGACACACAGCCGTTCAAATATTTATGATATATGTATGTGATATGTGATGAGGAGGGACGCAGCGGCTGAAGAAGTGTGGAGATGCGTTTGAGGGCTTCATAAATAATTGGACATGGAAAGGTTACATCCAGCGTCGGCTGGATGGAGAGAGATGAAGTGACGCTCGCTCTGCTTATGCGCTTTCACACACTCCTGCTGCAGAATCAGCCTCACACGGCGGCCGGCGCCTGATTATTATGCCAAACAGCAGACGCAGCCTAAAGTGAGGATACATCTCACTGAATTCTGTGGAAAAATTACAAAATCCAGCTTTTTATTCATGCTGCAGTGAATATATGTATTAAAGTATTCTAACCATGAACAAAATTACAATGCGTCTGTTGGTTAAATAAATATTGAAATACATATGAAATGCAGAAATAAAATACAAAACCTGCATAACAGAAATACATACATGCCTCAATTATTTTATTATCCACGCGAGATGGTAATCTGCGAGTTAATTATTTTACGATATTCCGAGCACTGAGAGGAGCCACTTGGGAACCTTTTGCTCAACTAGCCTCATTTATAAGCAGCTCAAACCTGGCTCATTTATCTGTTGAAATTATTCAATGGTGCATGCCTCATTAATACAAAAAAGATGACAGCATTTACTTTATTTGCAGGATAGCAGCGCGGCACCGCTCGGTGTTTTATTCATCAGCGGTTCTCTCTGCCTTTTCTCTGTTGACTTGTATTTTTCCCTTATTTGTGTGTTGAAATCAGTAAATCAACAGGTATGCAAATAAATAGCGTCCAACTTTGTCTTATCGGCGTGGCAGCAGGAACGCCAGGACAGCGGAGACAATGGCCTCCGCCGGCGCCGGCTGACCTTTGCTGCCGGTGTGAGGAGCATCTCTTAACGGAAACGGCGAGGCGGCGCCGATGGAGCCGCGTCTTTAATGAGCTACGCTGCGGCTGTTGTCTCTCCGTTTAATTAGACAATTACGCGCCCTCCTACGGAAGACAGAGCATCCAGGGTCATGGGGGGGAAGGGCAGGCCGATGCCACAGTGCCACCCCGTCAGGCACAAGGAGGGGGGGGGGGGGGGGGCAAATCACAGGTGAGTCCCTCTGGGGCCAGCACAGCCCGGCTCGTCCCATTTAAATTCAGTTCAACTGTCCATTTCCTGTCTGTTTTTGCCTGGGAGGGTGATTACCGCTGCACAGAGCCTCTGGCACACGCCGCTGCTCTCTGATGACTTTCTCTGACGTTTTGTCCTTTACATCTGCGCTCCGAAGCAGACGCCGATCACGAGACGCTCGTACCTCCAAGAAACCAGGACGACCGCCGAGCCGCCTGCCAAGCAAACAAAGACTGCAGCAAGGCAGGAGATACGAAACCGTGGCGAGATTTCATTCCGCCAGTGTCTGATTTTGCACCGGAGAACAGTCATTACAGAGTCGCCGCCATCTGGCAGCCGAGCTCGTCTCTGCCCGTTCTCCAGCCGTGCCAGAGCAGCCTCCTCCGTGGCGAATCGCTCTGACCTGGTGTCTGCGGTCCCTGCGGACGTGTCGCTACACGACGCGCTCAGACGGGCAAAACCAAAAGCACAACACGCAGGGTTTGAGATGTGAGGTGAAGGTTGAGGAGGCAGGGATCCTGAAGAGGGGCCATAACTCACAGAGACGAATGGCCGCAAATCCTCGCAGCTGATGAGACAAAATTCATTTTGGTGATGTATGGAAGCCTTTTAGGACTGATATTATTTGTACATGTGTCAGCAGAACTGAACATTTCCCATTTCCTTCCTGCCTTTGTCTCTGTTTTCGTCTCCGCAGCCAAGGTGAGAGAAGTAATCATGTGCTGATCAATAAACTGCAACAACATTACAGCTGTAACGCAGCTCAAAAAACACCGCTTGACATTTGGGGATATAACGTTGCTCACCATTTCCACTCAGAGCGGCGGCATTAATCACACTCACGTCCGTCCGTGCTGAGCAGCAGCGGAGGAAACGGCCTGGCAGTTCAGACGCCGCAGGCTGAATCATTTATGTGCAAATGTTTGGGGATGTGTACATTTGGTAAAATGCGTCCACAAACAACATGAATATTGATGGGATCTGCAGTTTTGGTTGAAAACGTGAGAACTGATATGACAGAGCAGCACCGATCTTTGGCCTTTAGTCGGTGTGAAGAAAGGTCAGGAATGATGGGGAGAAGGCTACAGAAACACTGCTGGTCTAAAGATAAAGTCCCTGACAGCCTGAATAGTCCAGATTTTATTTCTGAAGAATTGAGGAATAAGCAGTTCCACTCAGGCTGACAGAAGAAGCAAAACTCCACAATAGCAGACCGTCTACTGTGTTTTTACTGTTTTCATTGTGAAGCATTTTGCACTAGTTTGAAAACTTCCCTGTAAATAAGTTTATCTGCAGGTGAGGTTAGAATAGAGCAAAGCCGAGGGAACCAAAAACGGAGAGAGACAGAAATCTTCACTCAGTGATCAGCATGAAGCCATTTCTTAACGGAGGAGCCTTCAACGTGAAGACTGAACCAGTCATGGCCTCTGAACCAGCCTCAGTCCTTGTTTTAACCTCACTGGCCGGATGTGACCGTTGATTCCTCGTCAATATAAAGCAGCAGACACACAACCAGCTTCGAGGCAGTTGAACTCTAATCACAGCCCACGCCGTCCCTCTGCAGCAGAGCCGGCATCATAAAGATGAAAATCACAGGATGCTTTTTAGCCATATCATTACACACAAAAAGTGTTCAGCCAGTCTGAGATTCCTCTGTTGCTTTTTTTCTTCCCGGTCTCACAGCTGCTGCCTCCCAGATGACCATAAATCATCGTCTGCCTCCGATTGTCGCTGCATGTATTCATATGCAATTGAGAAAATGAGCAGCGTTTCCCCGGGAAGCGGTCGCCCTGCAGAGAGCGTGACTGCACACCGTTTCTCACTGCTGCTGCTGCAGCCAGAGAAGAAGAAACACTGCTACACACAATATCCCAGCATGAGGAACGCTTGTCCTGTGATGACTGGGAGCTGCTCCGTGAGACCATGAATCCATCATGGCTGCTGGGTCACCCCCGGTTCACGCCCAGGACAGATGGGGGGCTGTTGATCAGCTCCAGCATGGCTCTGCATGGCTGCAGGTGCCCGAGCTTCAGCCGTTTGCTGTAAAATACACACAGAGTGGAGCTGGTTTCACTCACCAATGCATTCTGATGGCACAAGACAGGAGAACATATATCAGGAAAATAACTAGAAAGACGAATTTTTTTCCATTTCATACAGTAAACTAAACTTTACAGCTTTAAGAGCTGGGATTGAGATAAGGCTATATGCTTTAGTTTTATTCTGCAGACGTCTGTAGAACAAAAACATCTGATGGAATTCATATGTGACAAAGAACAAAGTTTCAGTTTTACTTTCACAGTGAAATATGAGCAAGGAAACTTCAGTGAGCGTATAAAAGCACAGATAATCGCTTCATTAGGAGCTAATTTCTGCCTAAAGACCATGCACGCCTGTGCAAATCTCTGTAAAATACTCTACTTTCTGTGACTGTGTTTTGGCTTTAAAAACTAACCCAAACCTGTAATTTCTTGCTTAAATTAAGAAGTGAAACTACAATCCCAGAAGCAAATCCTTCCTCAGACTCATTCTGTGGAAATAAAGACCAGATGTCTCTCAGTCCTGTGTTGGCTGATGTCTTAATCCACCCAGTTTCTTTTTTAAAACGACTAAAGAAAAAGCTGCAGGACTCACTGACAGACTAAAATCGCTCACAGAGACATTTGAGGAAGATTTCATATTTTCAGGTGTTAAAACATCCGCGGAGGCCGGAAGAACGACAGGAAACTGATCTGGTCAACAAATATCACCGCAGGCCAAAGGTGAGAAGACAGGAAGACTTTCATCAGTGCTGTTTATATGTCAAAAAAATTCAGGGATCTCTGTAAATTTTTAAATACTGAAAAGCACTTTGTGTTGATTTTTTAAGATTGTATTTTAAAAAAAGGCACATAAATAAAGGTTGATTGAGTAGAAAAGGCCACAAGAGGAAGAAGAGGAAAGAACACACCTGAAGCAGGCAGCAGTCCAGAGCAGACGGTTTGTTTCTGGAGGACGGTATTTTCTGACGGACTTTTTTGATGAAATGGAAGTAAAACACTCCTGCTGATTGTAATTGATGTCATTATGTGTTTCCAGCAATTATCAGTGTTTATCACCATGTTGAAATGGTTCCGTCAGTAAATAGTGTCCCCGGAAACGAAGCCGACTGTCTGCGGGTGTTCTGATCTTCTGCTCGCTGCGTACTCACGTTTTAGCTTTTCGCTGTGGTGTTGTGAATTCTGCGTTGGCCCTTCCGGGCCACCGTACCACACAGATGCTCTCGATCGCCTTCGTTTAGGAGAATATTCAATTTATCATTCAAATCTATAGCAGGAGTTCAATCGTGGCCATTAATAATGATGAAACTGGGGTTTCCATGGTGACACACACACACACACACACACACACACACACACACACACACACACACACACACACAGGCATAGTGCCGAATTCATCAATAAAATCACCATCATTTTATTTCTTTTGAATAAAGAAGTTGAATCAGAACTGGTCCTTGGAGTTCAGTGAAGATATGTAAACATATGGAAAAAAAAAAACATTTGTAAACACAGTTCTTTGCTTGCTGTTGTACAAATGTTCCTCTGAAGTGAGATTTCATAGCAGCGCAGTCACAGCTGTCATTGTGCTTCGTTTTAAATCTGAAGGAAACGTTGCAGAAACATAACTCCCCAGTTAAAGCTGCACTCGTGGCATGTTTGGTGGTATTTTCAACCATAATCCATCACCTCTTCTCTTCTTTTATTTGGTACTACATGTGTAAGTTGTTGTCTGGGAATCTCAGAATGAAAAGGCAGCACATCTTACATTTCCTTTATTGCACGAGACACCCTAACACAAAACAACCCCAAAAACAAATACAAAACTCCAAACAGCAAAATGAGACTCAGAGGAAAGCAGCCAGATGTAAGAGCTGAACACAGGCAGAGTGGGGAATAAAGAGAGTGTGTGGGGAATAAAGGAGGTCCCAGTCAAAAACAAACCATTCTTCCATCACGTAACCCCGAGAGATCTGGAGACTACCGAGCTGAAACATGGCCAACTTACTGCGAGCTTGGAAATGTAGATGCTCTGTATTAAACGGTTAAACTGTGCTTTGTGTTTCGTGTTGTGAGGGCTTTGTGTCTTATTTTGTTCTTGTTTACATAGAAACAACAATGTTAATGAACATTTAGAGGGTGACAACAGATTCTTTGGCGGTTTTGGAGTACTGAAAAGAGAATTTTCCAGATAAAGAAACAAAATCTTCAACTAGTGGTACTGGGAAGAGGGATGTTCAGCATGTCAGGAGGAACTTTCCGAATGCAGAGCCCAGTAATTGGCTGCCTGGGCGTCTTTAAACCCCAGTAATTTCCTTGCACTTGTATTTTGTTGTAACTTGTTGCAATGACAATAAATAAATAGCATTCCAAATGGAGAGTTACACAAACATGGAAGAACTTCAGCAAATCTATCATCAGTGAACATGTCAGAATTTCTACAAATGACTGTTGTAGTCAGTGCAGAGCAAGTTACTTTTAAAATGTAATAGTTACTAGTTACTTCTTCAAAAAATAACTGAATTATGAAATGACCTGTAGCAACAACACATCATCAGTAGGGTAAAACTAACCTGTCTCACGACGGTTTAATATTTAAAAAGTAACTAATTACTAGGCAAAGTAGCTGTTGCCAAAAAAAAAAAAACCTTTTTAAATATCTCAGAGAATTTACAGCCCCTCTTAATATATGTCAACAGACGTCTGTACTTCCATTTAAAAGCTGCCTTTGAATGATCAGGGCTCTTTGGCTGCAGCGCTGTCATGTCATGTGACACTTTGCACCAATCCAGCTCCTTCTTTCTGGAAACAAGCCTCGTGCTCCGCCCTCTGCTGGACTCCGGAGGAAAAAACACTTAAAAGCAGTGAATTATAGTAATGAAAGCTGCCTCATATTATTGTCAGTAACGGGAACAACGTCCGTCTGACCCATGACCCTGAACTGAATGAAGCAGGAAGGAGGACTGAAGCCTTGAAGTTTATTCTTGTTACCTTTTTACTCATATCCTGTCCCTGATGGGATGAGACTGTAGCATCCTCGGTTCTCATAACGCCATAATGTTCTGATAGAACAGCCATTGTTGTCCATCACCTGAACCACAGGTTAGCAGATATCATGGCAAATAAAACAAGAAAATGAAATACTATGAAGCATGGATACGCTTCCTGTTGGGGAGCAAGGTGACCGGGGACAGACGAGCATGAGGGTCAGCTGCAACACGAGGGCAGGAAGGCAGAACAGCGGAAAGGAGAGAAGATGGAGCGTTCGAACTGAAACAGAAGGAAAGAACGTGAACTTAACAGTTATCAATCCTCTCAGTATTTTTACCGGCAGTGGAGAACAAGTTGTTGTAATTGAGGAAACAGCGATGTGGGAGGTAATATGGACCAAGCCTGACGTTCATCCAGACGGCTCTGTGAGAGACTCACAGTGGAAATGTATCTGGATGTGTATTAAAGGAGCTTTAGCTAAATTTCACATACCATCGGGGGGCTCTTGGATATATGCACAAACTCAGTAAACACTGTAGTTTTCTTTAAAAAAAAAACAAAAAAAACCCCCACCAATTTAAATGTAGCTTAAAGCCAGGTTGGTATTAGTGTCAGTCCAGCTCCAAATAAAGCCCGAGTTCAGTCAGAATCATATTTATTTCCAGACTGCTCCATCAGCCTGCGCTGCGTTGTTACTCCGCTCACGTGTGACTGGAGCATCCGCGTCCCGCAGGCTTTGTGTTGGACACTTTGTGTAGTTTGGGGATTCGAGGAGTTATTTGGAGCATTAATATGAGGCGCTGTATCGTTCACCAGCAGCACGGCGTGCCGCGGGATAAAACAAGAATACATGGGAGCCGTGTACTCAGATTAATCATCCACACACACACACACACACACACACACACACACACGCATGCATGCAAGAGCACTTACCCACAGTGTGTCTGTAACAGTATTTAATAATCAATATTTAGATGTTTAGCGTTGGAGGAAGGCTTTTGTTGCATGTGAAATACGGCGTTCATGAATTTCAATTAAAGGCAGACATGATAAAAACACTAATTTGTTTGTCCCTCGGTGGTGCACTGCAATATCCAGGGCCTTCACAGTAATTCATGAGTGGCTCGGTCTAATCCATTTTGATCCAAACACCATATGGCAATGTGTGTGTGTGTGCGCACACACACGCACACGCAGGCCAGAGGAGCCTGCGAGGCCGTGTCCAGGCTCGATGGATTTGAGTCGATTTTTCTCTCTCCTCCGCTCACGGCTCAAGGTCACGGCTCTCGGTGACTCCGCACGGCCTCCGGATTCCTGCTGCTCACCGAAGGCCGTGCTGCCTCAGCGTTCTGCGAGCGCTGCCCTTGCCCCGCCGACCTCCCCGAGCTCCACCCGTCACACCCCCACAACCCCGAGCAGCGTGGACGGAGGGGCCGGCGGCGGAGAGGACATAAAAATGGAAGGGGAAGAGAGGAGCGATTAGGGAAAAATGAGAAAGGCAGGAATGGGCTGTGGAGCAAAAAGACAGAAAACAATTTAGAGCGGGGAGAGCGGGGAGAGCGGGGAGAGCCGAAGCGCTGGAGATTGAAAGGCCTCTTCTTCTAATTTGCACCGTATTCATCACCTCGGAGGGCCGACGCGCTCGTATCGCTTTCCATTCGCTTCCTCACCCTTGGCTGCAGGTCAGAGAAAAAAGGCAATTTCCCCTCAGCCCGGGTACAAGCCGCTCCATTCCTCATGGATAAACTGTACTTTTGAAATGCGTAGAAGTGAGAGCATTCATCACCGGGGCAACCCTCCTCCTCCTCCTCCTCCTCCTCCTCCTCCCTCCCTCTCCTGCACTGAAAAGCCATAAGAAGCAAACATATCTGATTAATAACTTCCTCCATGTGCAGTTAGAGAGCGCTCGGCGGGGCGGCTGTCAGTCAGGAGGGGCAGCGTCGGGCGCGCTGCCCACCTAATTCGCTTGCTGAGCGGCGGGCAGCGCGCCCGCCCACCCGAAGCCGGAGACAGGGAGCAGACTGTCTCAGGCTGTCAGGCTTTCATCCTGGAGATCCACCATGCTGGGCCTGCCAGCGAAGACTCCGGGAGTCTGCAGCTGATCCACCCCGAACCCTCTCCCACACACCCTCAGCCGGGAACAGAAATCAGGACAAATGAAAGTCAGCGGGAAAAGAGGCAACGTGGGCCCGGCGTCTAAAGAGGATGTCAGCGCAGAAGGACAGTCTTACTTTTCCAGAGAAAATGGGGATCAAGTGCGCGTTGCGTCACTTCGTTTAGCTCTCACTGAAAGGAAGACCTGCCGGCGGAATAATCCGGCGAGATGTCTCACGGCGGTGGTCACCGCTCCAGAAATAAACGCCCGTGTGTGAACACGCTCACGGCCATTCGCTGCTGGTGTTGCATCAAATTTCCATCCCTCACACACCACATTCCTCCCTAAACATCGCTTCCACTTCACACAGATGGAGAGGAGAGAGAGAGAGAGAGAGAGAGAGAGAGAGAGAGAGTAGATAGATGATGATTATTCAGGCGCACTCTCTCTTCTCTCCCGCCTCTCTCCATTGATCCCGTCCCATCAGAGAGGCTATAAATATTAATAAGGCGGCTTTGTTTTAGCAACCTGTGTGAAGATCAGAGCACAGAACAATAGAAGTATCTGGACATGTTTTTTTCCCCTTTCTTTCTTTCTTTGCAGGCAGACAGGCAGTCGACCTGCAGAGCGTCCTTGGGGGAGGGGAGCCTGAGGGGAGCCCGGCCCTCAGCCCACCGCCTCGGGCTCACTCTGTTCAAGTCAAGGTCAGCTCAAGGGGAACTGCAAATGTGGGAGAGCGCAGTCCTCCTCAGAACTCGCTTTTCCCAGGCCGACTGGCGGACGGAGGCGAAAACAGACAATACAGTGTTAGTGTCAGCTTTTCACAGAAATCACTCTGCTAGAAAACACGTGTCACACAACCGATATATGCCCAGATACACGTACAATTTAATGTGTGTGTGAAAAACTTCATTGTTAATAATCGGTCGATATATTCATGAACGTTCTGTATTGTTTCCAGTTCTTCTCAATATGTGAATGTTCCAGAAAGGTCGCAGCTCTGAGTAAACAAATGGAAATAAATTCACCACCGGCTGAGTCTTCTGCATGGTGACTTTATAAACACATTCCACCGATCGCCCGTGACAGAAATATAAATCTCTAAAGGAGAGGAATCCTGTGAAAACAAAAAAACCATCTGGAGATTTTTTTCACCGAAAGTGGAAAAAAGTGTTTGTTTTTTTATTTAACTCAATTAAAGAGAGAACATAAAGAGATGAAGAAGGTCAAATATGATCCTGAATGGATGCGACCCCTCTTCCTCCCGACTGTCATTTAATGTCTTACAACAATATATGTTTGCGCGCCGCCTGACCTCCATTTTCTCATCCTGACCCGCGGGAGCGCGGGAGCGGCCGGGGTCAGGCGGCCCCTCCGCTTGGTTAAACGTTTAATGTTGTACCTGACATCATTGTGCTCACAAACCAAACTCCTCCCTCTGATGGCGCAGACAGTGATGGAGGGTTCAGTCTGCAGGTTGCAAAAAAAAAAAAAAAAAACCCTCTAAATGAGAGCAAGATGATTTTGACCCAGAACAAAGAGAGAGCGGGAGCCGCTGTCTGGCAGGAAGCATCCCTCTACTTAATGGGGCCTGATGATTTACAGCAGATGTTGGCAAACTCCTTTTCAATCTAGAAACAATAGGCGTGACATGGGGCTCATTTCTGGACGGCCAGGAATCGATGATACAGAGCGGTGAGGGTTTTATGAGAAGTCGGGGCTGCTCGGCTGTGGGGGGGTGACGGATGCAGGGCGTCTGGACTCACGGCGTCCTCCAGCGAGGTGAGAGGAGGGAACGAGGGGCAGGAGACCCGATGAGAGAGTCAGGCTCCTGTATTATCATCAGACGACGTAACGGGACTTTTCATCCAAACCTTGAACTCTCCTCTTCTTTCTCCCAGCAAAACTTGGCAAAAAGTTTTGAACGGAGCAGAGGTAGTTCTCTTTTTTCTTTAGCATCTGTCATTTTTTGAGGAAGGGTCACATAAAAAAAACCCTTTTCTTGGGATATTTCAAGAGCAGTAAAACCTCTTGAAACCACAAAAAGAAGACTTCATCCTGCTCGTTGAATACTGATTCTAGTTCTACAGATTGAAATGCAAACTGAGGAAATCCCTTCATCTTCCTCTTCATTTAACCCAAAGGCACAACGGATTTTAACTCAGTGGCAGGCAGTGACTTATGGACGGTTTGGTATAAATAAACTTTCTCCAAACACAATCAGCATTTACCTCTCCATGAGGAAAAGACTGGCGACACTCACATTCAAGTCAGAGGAAATGTGAGAATTAGAGAAAGCTCTGATGGTTTCTGGTCTCACAGCATTCTGAGCCTCATCGAGAGAGGACCTCTGGTTTGGGTTCTGACTTTTGGGTTGAGTGTCGATTTCACTTCTCCCTGGGATTTCTCTCAGTCCGCTGCTTTAGTCCTACAGTCCAATAACATATCTAACATGGCTGGATGGATGGATGGATGGATGGATGGATGATGAATGCGTGGATGTACGAATGGACGGATGGATGGGTGGATGGATGATGGATGTATTAATGGATGGGTGGGTATGGACAGACGGATGGTACATACTGATTATTTTCCATTCAAATGAAGATTGTTCTAACAGGTACATTTCTCTGATTGTTTCAGCCATGGTGGTTGTTTTAAACTGAATTAGATTCTCAGGAATGTGAATTTCTGTCATTTTAATGAATAACATTAAAACAAGTCCAGCTCAGGTAACGGGGGAGGGATTTCTCCTTCTGCATTCAACTGGCAGCTTCCTGTTAACACAACGCTTTAACATCGTCTCTGTCTCACTGTTGTTAAGATCAACACTGGAGCGATGTGTCACATCTCTGAATGTCCTGAAAGCCTGAGTCGACACCTGTTGGAACAGTTGCAGAACACGGGAAACCGCCAGGTCTCATGTTAAATTACACTCAGAACTGGGACGGCGTCAACTTTATAAGTTCAAACGGAAAAACAAAAGTGAAACAACAAAAGAGTCCTGTGGTGTGTCTGATGAATTCCGACTCTTATATTCCAAACAAAAAGTTTGCTTTAATGTTGCAAAACATCTCCAAGATGCTCATTTATTCACATCTTTGAAACGGAGAGCGTAGCCTTGATTTTATACTGCGTTTTTCAAAAAAAATTACAAAGATGTGCCAGAACAATCGCAGAGGGAGTAAATAATCAGGGCTCATTAAAATCCATACTAGTCTTTAAAAGAGGGGAAAATAAAGCCTTAAATCAGCAGTAGGAATTAAAAACAGTGGGGGGTTTGTTGACGCCGAACCTGTCCAATACTTGGAGGCATGCTGGGACATAAATCCTGTGAGGCGTCAGAATGATGGTACCAAAAAGTAGTTTTTGGAGGTGCACAGGTCTGAAACAATCAGCAGCAAGGGGAAGAAATGCGGACGTCCTCCTCCGTTGTTGAGGTGGTGATCCGGTCCCGGAGCCCCGCTGAGAGCAGCAGCACGCCGAGCACTTGCCTTTCATCTGCTGTGAGCCACATGAGAGTCTCCGATATGACCTGTAAACAGGTTTGTGTGCATCCAGCGGCGCCGCCGTCGCCGGTCTGCGACAGTGCAGAGCCGAGCGTCGCCGTGTCACGCTCCGACGGCTCAATTTAAATGGAAATTGGATGAACTGCTTGGAAGTGATCCAGCCATCCAGAACAATTAACCCATATTACTGGCAGGCCTTGAAGGAGTAATTTGACTTTGAATGAGGATGCCGAGGACAGAGTGCGTGCGTGTGTGTGTGTGTGTGTGTGTGTGTGTGTGTGTGTGCGTTTTCTTTTTAATACATCTGGAAAGAAAATAGCCCACAGAAAAGATTGTATTTGCTGCTTTTTTGGCATTAAATACTGTGTTTATTGTCAGAAATAAATCCTCTTTATACATTTAAAATGATACCATAATCCATTTTTGGAAAAAAAGAACTTCACCAAACAGGATTTAAATGGATTTTAATGGCTACATTCACTTCCCTCTTGACAGTGACGCTGGACAGATGAAGCTCTACATGCTCATCTGCAGAAATCACCAGCAACATGCAGCCCAATATCTCAAAGTATGAGAAGCAAACACAAGTGAGTCGAGCTTTTCTTTTCTTTTGTTATTTTCAACAACAGATTTATTGGTCATTTTACAGTAACTTTCACTGTCTGCGCTCTGGCAAAGGCACTCAGTCCCTTACATATAAAGGCTTAAAAAACAGGGTCTAAACTTTAAAAAAAGAAAGTACACTTTACTCGAACTAAGAACGGCAGTTTTACATCTATTAATTTTTGTTATTGCATCAGAGCTTTTCATGGGGGCTGAATGAATAGAAGTTTAAAAAACTGCTCCTTGGTATATTTTGACAGTATTAGATATGAGCTAAAAAAAAAAAAAAAACTCTCACTACCAGATCATTCTAGTTAGCTGAAGTAAAAATCTGTTCATTTTCAATCATGTTTCAATCATTCAATAGTATTTAATTAAATTCAGCTTTATTTATAGATTGCCAATTATGACAGTAATTTCTGGGCTCTTTTACAGTGAAGACCCAACAGATCCACATGAGCAAGCATAAGCAACTGTGGAAAGGAAAAAAACTCCCTTTGAAAAGGAAGAACCCTGCAGAACCAGGCTCAGAGGAGGAGAACCCTGCAGAACCAGGCTCAGAGGAGAAGAACCTGCAGAACCAGGCTCAGAGGAGGAGAACCTGCAGAACCAGGCTCAGAGGAGAAGAACCTGCAGAACCAGGCTCAGAGGAGGAGAACCTGCAGAACCAGGCTCAAAGGAGGAGAACCCTGCAGAACCAGGCTCAGAGGAGGAGAACCCTGCAGAACCAGGCTCAGAGGAGGAGAACCCTGCAGAACCAGGCTCAGAGGAGGGAGAACCCTGCAGAACCAGGCTCAGAGGAGGAGAACCCTGCAGAACCAGGCTCAGAGGTGGCAGCTTTCTGCTATTCCCTTTGGAGTGAGGGGACAGAGAGAGAGAAAAGAAGAGGACAGATTGATTCTCTGATTCAGCTCAGTATTTCTCAGCTTGATGCAGACAGATACATGCAGGAGGCTTCAAATAACAAACCTTGGGGATGCTGGGTAAGAAAGAGAGAGGGAGAGAGAGGGAGAGAGAGGGAGAGGGAGAGGGAGGGAGAGAGAAAGTTCAGTATTTGAATAAGTTACTAAATTGTTATACAAGATCAGACAAACAAAAGAACACTAATCTGATACAACTCAAAACAATAATCAATTTAATGACTCCATCAGTAAATACAGACAAACAAGGTGTGGATTGGCGGGAAGTCAAAGGTCATCTTAATGAAAGATTTGAGCCATACTGTACGTACAGTCAGTGAAGCTTCACTCACTGCACTCTCCCTCACATTGTGTTGGATGTTTTTGGTTGGAAGTGGGACTTAAAAGTCAAATGCGATTCATCTTGAAGGTGCATTATGCACTTTGTTCGTTTTATGCGAAACACCGACCCCTGCAGGCCATGGGCGAATGTGCGGATTATAACGTGTCCACCAAAGTGTTTTGGGGTTGTTGGATTGTGTATTTGATGAGTTTGATGAGGGGGAACAAAAATACCGTTCACCTCCATTGTGTCCGTCTGGAAAACCTTCCCCGACTCACCTCTGAATAAACAACAGCTCGCCCTCACAAAAAAGTAAGTATGCTGTTCGAAATGACTAAGGAATTGTGCTAAATGGGCCAATTTGCCAAAATGTTGAAGTATCGCTTTAAAATGTCTATGAATGTCTGTTTTAGCCAGGCCACTACTAGTGGAGATGACAAAATGCAGATTAAGCCGATCGGCTCCTCTAACATCTTGCGTGATTTTTCAATATATATAATTCTTGCCTTGCTTGTCGACCGGCGACATTCCCGCACTGGCGCGCAGGAAGTTACTTATTTTACATCACAATAAGAAGGGAGGGGGAGGACGGGAGGGTCTCATAGCAACAGGCAGGAGCTCAGACAGACTGAGGAAGCGACATGCTACTTCAGGGTTTCCACCAGACCTTTTCAGTCCTGGCGCCCCACCCGTGCTAAATTGTGCAGCACCCGGACAATGGAGAGGAGAAAAAAAAAAAAAACGGGGACACCTGGGCGTACGTCATGTGGAAGCGCCAGCTTTATTATTGTAAGAACACAGAATTCTGCTAGAGGGCGACCGAAGTTACACACTATAGCTTTAACCACTTGGTTGAGGTATGATATGCTGAAATCATTCCACTAGAGGGCACCGTGTCCTGAAGTATGCCTAATCTTCACAGCTCTCCAAACCGGAAGTGAAAAACACATAAATCACCCCCTCCATTTTGACTGACAGTAGAAAATCTTTGGAAGGTATGGAGGTTTTTCTAACATATTATCGTTGTAAAGACCTTACTTAGCAGAATTATGTCACTTGAAATTAAATGTGTAATCCTTTTTTTCAAAACATGCTCAATCAAATGGTTGATTTGTCTGTCCGTGGTAAAGTTCACAGTTTAAACAAAGAGAAATAAAACAAACTTTTAGGAAGCTCAGAAAGCATTTGAAGCTACTCAGAGGGTGTTTGAGGCTACTGAGATGGAAATAAAGAGCAGAAATAAAGTGCATCTGATGACCCAAACTTTTTATTTTATTTCATTATAACTTTGTATTATATGTGAACCGATCTCCTGTTCCTGGTACTTGTATGAAGGTTTGTACATTTACCATTAAGTGACATCTCAACCGTTCGGTAGAGATCAATATTTTAAAAACCATGGGGTCTGTTGAAAAAAAAAACCCTTGCTTGTGCTTATGACTCCTGCAAGGGCAAAAGAAATGCAAAGGAAATGTTTTTTTCAATGTTGGTTTCCTGGTGGAGTAGTTAAAGGGATAAAAGATGGACGAAGCTTACGTGAGGTCCCCCATAGTGTTCTGAATTCCTGTTTTGAGGATTTGAGCAGGACATCTCCATATTGAACATTTGAAACCAGATGTAGTTGTGATTGGTCCAGCCTGTCACATGAACACATCACGACAGAGGAGGTGCTGTGATTGACTGATTGATGCAAAACTTTAACTGATAAAATCAAATCAACAGATGAGCTATGTGAAAATCAGAGTCTGGTCAAGACGACAGTAGAAACTAGTGCTGGAGACCAGAACATGTTCTGAAACCGGACACTTTATATGCTTTTTTGCACTCTGAAAATCAGCATTTTGAATGGGTTCCAATGGGACCGGGGCTCTTTTGAAACCAACATCGTCGCCTCCTACTGGAATTTCCTCAGAATTGCAGATTTTCTGCACTTCAGCATTGACCTCACTGCTCCCCAGTGGAGGTTGGCGCTTGGTATGAAAATGATGTTTTGTTTGATGGAAGTCATTATTCAATGCAGAGAATCATATTTGTGGTTAAATGTAATTACTTTTAAGAGCTTCTCACTTTCACAAAGACCAAAAAAACCAAAAAAAAAAACACTTTTTATCAGTCTGTGACGTGTCTGTGACATTATTTAAATGGCCAATACGAGACACTTGATGTTAAAACGAGACGTCCTGGGTTCAATACCAGCTGTGGGCCTTTCTGTGTGGAGTTTGCATGTTCTCCCTGTGTGTTGGCTCCCTCTTGGCACCCTGGCTTCTAGAACAGCCCAACAACATGCAGTGGATCTGAGTTAACTAGTGACTCCAAGTTGCTTGTAGTTATCAATCAATCCTTCAGACTGTTTGAGTATTGATAGTGACTTTATCAGTGCTCAATATATCCTGTTTATGCTTTCAGAACATGTTTTTCATATTGAATCTTTGATTTCATATTTTTTGAGAAGTGCTTCTTTTACACGAACCTGATTATAATGAAAATTCTGAATTCTGATCTCCATCTGTTTTTCTTCACCTGAAATACGACACTGCAGTTCAAGGCTACTGGAAATCAAATAAAACAAAATGAAAAGAAAGAAACATAAAACCAGAATCAAACTATCCTAGACACTTAAAGCGTTGAGCAGTTTTATATGTGTATATATGTATTTGTAAATGTGCCAAAACAGTGAATATCACAAGCTGGTTATTATACCAGCTTTAGTCCAGCCTTTTTACCAGATGTTTACAGTTGTTTTAGGCTGAACGGGGGCGAGTGTATTCTGATTCTGCACTGTATAAACTTTTGAGTGAAAAGTGTGTGTTGAGAGTTTATTAAACTGGAGCATCGCCTCCACTGCAGGGTGAAAATATGGCTGCTTTTAGAAAGAAGGGGTGTCATCATGCACAATAACAACGCTGACCACATAAACTAAAGCTGATTCATCCTGCCTTTTTCCTCCAGTTGTGGCTAAATGTTGGCCTGCATGACCTTTGGGTTGTTTTGTTTTTACTTTTTGCAAAAATAAGCCCTCAGTTTCAATAATGTATTTTTTAAAACATATAAGCACAGCAGTCTGCAGACTAAAAAGTAAATTCACATTGAAAAACATTTTAGGTTTCAAACTTTTTTTGCTCTATTTTACACTGAGATTATAATTCCAATCAAACACTGTGATTACAATCAGTCTGGCTCAAACATTTCACCTTAAACACACAATAAACCAATAGTTTGGATAAATTGAAATGTGGGGCTGGATGGGGTCTGGATGGGGTCTGGATGGGGGCTGGATGGAGGCTGGATGGGGTCTGGATGGGGTCTGGATGGGGGCTGGATGGGGGCTGGATGGAGGCTGGATGGGGTCTGGATGGGGGCTGGATGGGGTCTGGATGGGGTCTGGATGGGGTCTGGATGGAGGCTGGATGGGGTCTGGATGGGGGCTGGATGGGGTCTGGATGGAGGCTGGATGGGGTCTGGATGGGGTCTGGATAGGGTCTGAATGGGGTCTGGATGGGGGCTGGATGGGGTCTGGATGGGGTCTGGATGGAGGCTGGATGGGGTCTGGATGGAGGCTGGATGGGGTCTGGATGGGGGCTGGATGGGGTCTGGATGGAGGCTGGATGGGGTCTGGATGGGGTCTGGATGGAGGCTGGATGGGGGCTGGATGGGGTCTGGATGGGGGCTGGATGGGGTCTGGATGGGGGCTGGATGGGGTCTGGATGGAGGCTGGATGGGGTCTGGATGGGGGCTGGATGGGGTCTGGATGGTGGCTGGATGGAGGCTGGATGGGGTCTGGATGGAGGGTCTGGATGGTGGCTGGATGGGGGCTGGATGGAGGCTGGATGGGGGCTGGATGGAGGCTGGATGGAGGCTGGATGGGGTCTGGATGGAGGCTGGATGGGGGCTGGATGGGGGCTGGGGTCTGGGGGCTGGATGGGGGCTGGATGGGGGCTGGATGGGGTCTGGATGGGGTCTGGATGGAGGCTGGATGGGGGCTGGATGGGGGCTGGATGGGGGCTGGATGGGGGCTGGGGTCTGGGGTCTGGATGGGGTCTGGATGGGGTCTGGATGGGGGCTGGATTGTGGCTGGATGGAGGCTGGATGGAGGCTGAATGGAGGCTGGATGGGGGCTGGATGGGGGCTGGATGGGGTCTGGGGTCTGGATGGGGTCTGGATGGGGTCTGGATGGGGTCTGGATTGTGGCTGGATGGAGGCTGGATGGAGGCTGAATGGAGGCTGGATGGGGGCTGGATGGGGGCTGGATGGGGTCTGGGGTCTGGATGGGGTCTGGATGGGGTCTGGATGGGGTCTGGATGGGGGCTGGATGGAGGCTGGGGTCTGGGGTCTGGATGGGGGCTGGATGGGGTCTGGATGGGGTCTGGATGGGGTCTGGGGTCTGGGGTCTGGATGGGGTCTGGATGGGGTCTGGGGTCTGGATGGGGTCTGGATGGTGGCTGGATGGGGTCTGGATGGGGTCTGGATGGGGTCTGGATGGGGTCTGGATGGGGTCTGGATGGAGGCTGGATGGAGGCTGGATGGAGGCTGGATGGGGTCTGGATGGAGGCTGGGGTCTGGGGTCTGGATGGGGGCTGGATGGGGTCTGGATGGGGTCTGGGGTCTGGATGGGGTCTGGATGGAGGCTGGATGGGGTCTGGATGGAGGCTGGGGTCTGGGGTCTGGATGGGGGCTGGATGGGGTCTGGATGGGGTCTGGGGTCTGGATGGGGTCTGGATGGGGTCTGGATGGAGGCTGGATGGGGTCTGGATGGGGTCTGGATGGAGGCTGGATGGTGGCTGGATGGGGTCTGGATGGGGGCTGGATGGGGTCTGGATGGGGTCTGGGGTCTGGATGGGGTCTGGATGGAGGCTGGATGGGGTCTGGATGGAGGCTGGGGTCTGGGGTCTGGATGGGGTCTGGATGGGGTCTGGATGGGGTCTGGATGGAGGCTGGATGGGGTCTGGATGGGGTCTGGATGGAGGCTGGATGGTGGCTGGATGGGGTCTGGATGGGGTCTGGATGGGGTCTGGATGGGGTCTGGATGGGGTCTGGGGTCTGGGGTCTGGATGGGGTCTGGATGGGGTCTGGATGGGGTCTGGATGGGGTCTGGGGTCTGGGGTCTGGATGGGGTCTGGATGGGGTCTGGGGTCTGGGGTCTGGATGGGGTCTGGGGTCTGGGGTCTGGATGGGGTCTGGATGGGGTCTGGGGTCTGGGGTCTGGATGGGGTCTGGATGGGGTCTGGATGGAGGCTGGATGGGGGCTGGATGGGGGCTGGATGGGGTCTGGATGGGGTCTGGATGGAGGCTGGATGGAGGCTGGATGGGGTCTGGATGGGGTCTGGATGGGGTCTGGATGGGGTCTGGGGCGTGAGGCGACAGAGGGGAGGAGAATGGTGGAAGCAGCTGAGATCACAGCCGTCTGTATGCAGGGCGACTGAAGCGTGCTGGACTCCTCAGTCAGTCAGGTAATGGGTGAAACTGTGTCTGCCGCACAGCTTATAAATCGCAGCGCTGGCAGTATTTATCTGTGTCTCAGACAATCCTGCTGGGAGATGGGAACGGTGAAATGAGAATCAACAGCCCGCCTCTCCTCCCCTCGGCTGCCGTCAGGTCGTTTCACCCCCACAGCCCTCCTCTCCAAAGCGGCGCGTGAGGGGAGGCTGATAAATATAAAGCAAGCAGGGAGCCGCCTGCCTCTGCCCCGTGCATTCTGCCGCTCTTCTCCAGGTCATTTTAATGTATTTTGTCCAAACCCGAAGGGAGCCGGACTAAACAGCCTCTCTTGCCAAAAATTCCACTCGAAGGTGTGCGATGATGAAGTATTTATTCTCGACCAGCCCCCGTCCGCCGCTGCGACGGTAAAGGCCGTCCACTCTAATCCTCCACAGCATTTCCACCCAAAACTCTGCATATTTCATGTCCTGAATCAGAGGCTTCGGCACCCCCGAGATGACAGGTCTGCTCTTTAATAAGAGCAGGGACTGTTTCCAGTCAGCCATCTTCAACAATTGCTCCTCGGCTTTGTCTCCGGTCGTCACACCTCGTTACGGCGTCTCTGAAGGCTGGAATGGAGAGGACACGTCTGGGCAGGGAGGGGAAAAAAGAGGCTGGATGGAGGAAAGAGGACTGAAACACAGGGAGGCAACAATAACACGCAATTTTCTGGCTTCATTGTAATTCCTCTCTCATCTCGGTCCCAAGTGACAAGCAGCAAGCCGCCCAGGATTCTAATCATTCCTGTTGTCAGATTGCTACCCCAAGTGAGATTGAGCTGATTGCTTGAACAAATTTGCAAAGTAACGATGCAATTTGCCGCAGAATGCCCTGGGAGGGTTTCAGGCTTCAGATTGGTGGGGTGGATGGAGAGACTCACCGGAGACCAGCCTGCAAAGTTGTTGTCTTGTGAGTGAGACTCATCTGCAAGTAAACCGGGCTCGGGGTTCATCAGCGCAGCTCCAAGACAATAAACTGAAAAAAAAAATTAAAAAATCATTTGTTTCACAGCCAAATGCTGGATTATTGGATTTATATCAATATATTTCTGTCTTAATATGTCTGTTAACAAATGAGATGTGACAACAAGTTGAGATGAAATGAAAAATGTTGTGAATTTTATTAGTAGAAGCAAAAACAAAGTATAAAAACTGAAGTAAATCAAACCACAGAAATTTAAAATAATGGGAACCATTGACCATGCAGAGCATTGCAGTCCTCCTTCCTGCTGCTCTCGCAGAGATGCTGTGTATTTATAGCAGGACCAAAGGAGCCGTGACTCATCTACAGCAACCGGTGTTGTTTCCAAGTGTCTGATGCCAGAGGCGGATTGTCAGGGAACTGTAGAGACAGAACAACTGATGGAGGACTGACTGTTGAAAACGAAGACAGTGAGATGCAATCTGATAGGAGAGAAACGTATCTAATGGTTTTAAACTCTCAACGTTCTCAACCAGACGTATACAAGCAGCACACCAATCTCTACCTGGTCTGCAAATTCAGAACATCATTGATTATTATTCATCCATCCATCATGTTGGTTGTTCTGGATACGTTCTCTGTTTGGATTTAATAAAAAGGAAAAATTTAAATGAGCTCAAAACTGCAAATATTGTATTGTTTAAGCACAAACACCAGTCTCCATAGGAATGATCAGAATACTTGATTTCCCATGAGCCTCTCCTCACTAGTCACTGTACCATATGTTCTAGATCAGTTTCTCCTTTGTTTAGTGAGAGGAAGCCTCCTGCCACACCCACGTGACGGTCCTTTAACGTTCACTGCAGCGTGCTGGAAAATACACTTCATGATATGAATTAATAGACTAAACAATGTGTGATGAGTTGGATTGTTTACGGTCACAATCTAAATGCCAAAAAATAAAATAAAGCAAACTTGGTCTTGGAAAGTGGGGATATTCGTCAGTTCAGTTTCCTGTGAAAACAGCAGACGAAGCTCTGAATGTTTCATCCTCACGTATAATGAGACGTGTCATTTCCCACCAAGTCCAATCATTGAACATTACGGCCTGATGAACCCCAATCCCCCCGCAGTGTGAATACGAATGAGTATGAATGGCTCGCTGTCTGTCTCCTCAAGTCTAATGATTAAAGATTCCACTGACACGGTTCTGCACCAAACATAAAGACCATTCATTCCCAAGTGACAGTTGCTATTCTTCACAGCAGTTACTCTATTATGAAATTTGACATATTTTAATAGATATGACGGATCGGAGGGAGCCAAGGTGTCCCGGAGAAGTAAATCTGTCTTGGAACCGGAGGACTTGTCAGTGAATCAAGCGGAGACGTTGGCGACAGAGTCAGCGGAGACTCCGCTTCTCCGATCTTCACAAACACTGGAGGTGGAGGATCAGGCACATCAGCATGTTACCCCAAGGCTGGATCCTCGTTTCTTTTTCTCAATTAAAAAAAACTCAACTGAAAGTATAGTAACAACTATATAAAAAAAAGATGATTTCATAAAAACTGGGGCCACTTCAGTGGAAGAGTAAGCCACAGCAATAAAAGGATAACTGGTGTGAGATTTAATGGTAATAAGGAAACTGAAGACATTAGCAACAAATGCTGGAGACGAAACGTCGGTGTGTCTGCTTCGACGGCTAAACTATAGGCTCCTAACTTTTTCTCCCAAATGAAGCCTTCCTAGATTAAAGATCGATAAAAGCTATCAAAGTCTGAAACAAACATTCCAGGGTGGCACTTCACAAAAACACTGTTCAGAATGCATTGAAAGTCTCAGAAATGTCATTAATTGATTTTTTGTTTGTGAAATCGATCTGATAGCAGCAGAGCTGCAGCTTCTTCTGTTGATTATCATAAACATAAAGTGTTTTCATCTCTCTGCAGCCGCTCTCTTACAGCTTGTGTCTCAGCCACACTGCAGTGAAATAACATGACGATTGCTCACATTTAAACATACACTTTACGAGCAACCTCACTATTTTCTGGACGAAGTGACAAGATCTGTTATCAATAGCTGATTTCCAGTAACCTGTGTGTGCAGTAGTTGTAGTAGTAGTAGTAGTAGTTGTAGTAGTTCTGAAGGTTAAAAATCTGTCATTTTGTAAAGAAAGAAAGTTCTGAAAGTGAATTTATGGAAATAAAATACAGAAAATAAAATTCATTTAACCAGCAACAGCAACACAAGAGTGTGTCGCTCAGCAGGACATGAATCAGATCATTTCTAAGCAGTTAACAGTGTGATGATAAGACCAGCAGAGGTGGAAAACGTTTCCTGCATTTGAAATATATAGATGCTCATGCAGCGACCCACAGATCATCAGTCAGCTTTATGTTTCAGTCAGAAACAATCTGACTGCTGAAGCTGAAAAAATCCTCCAGATATTCCAGCTTCAGTTCAGAAATGTTCATGTGAGGCTGACTGATGAGCCTCTGGGTGTGAATGTGAGTGTTTAGAACCTGACGCTCACACACACACACACACGCTCAGTCTTGTATTTCTATCCTTGTGGGGACCGTCCATTGACTCCCATTCATGTCTAGCCCCTAACCCTGACCCTTACCCTAACCCTAACCCACACCACAATAAAGCCTAACCCTAAAGAAATGTTTTTGCACTTTTACTTTTTTCAGTAACAACAACATGGTCAAGAAAACACTGTTTCTCCTACTTAGGACCGGAAAAAGGTCCCCACAAGGCACGTCGTTTCACGTTTTGCTATCCTTGTGGGGACATTTGGCCCCAACAAGGATAGAAATACGAGAACACACACACACACACACACACACACACACACACACACACACACACACACACACACACGCACACACAATTTGGAATCAATTTTCAGGGCTTGTCCCACTTCAGTGTGTTGGTTCTTCTTCTGAAATTTAACTGAAGGCTTTCTAAACACGGGGTGCAGAATTCAGTGTTTCCCTCTGAGCTGTGGGACTGGAGGCCAGACATGAAAAACCTGCACTCGTTCTACAGAAGCCTTTCCCAGAGCAGAGAGCTTCGTGGCGATCTGCTCAAATATTCCAACACTCTGCCACTGCTGCTTTGAATCAAGTGAAGAAGAAAAGCACTTTTCTTTGAACACAGAGAGACATAGAGAAGGTGAAACAACCTTGAAGAGAGGCAGTCCTGCTCTTTTTTGCTTTCATGACTTCGTCGTGTTGAGTTTGCATGTTTGACCTGTGAGTGTTTTCTTTTCTTTTTTTTTTTTTTTTCCAGAGACATGCGTCTGAGGCCATGTTGGTGGATTGTGCTGGGTGTATTTTCATGTGTTCACATTATCTGGCCTCACACGCTGAACGCCACGCTGCGCTCCACGTACGGTCAAGGTAACGGTCTCTGTGTACTGAACCGCCAGAGGACCAGTGGAGAAGCCATTATCCTGACAGTGGGCTGCTGGCGGCGCCCGCCGGCGAAGCAAATCACCGTGTTATTTAGGAGGGAATGAATTACTGAACATTTTAGATTGGAATGGCTAATCCTCAAATGAATGGCTCAGGGGATTAACAGACGGCACCGCTGTTTGCAGCCTTGTACTGACGATCATTTATCCTGAATTACCTCGTATCACATGTTTTTGAAGGTTTTCCATTTATAGATTTCATAGGTGGGAGTGAAAGTTTTTTTTTTTTTTTACCTGAAACTGTTTTTCCTTTGTAGTGGATGAAACTCCGTGCCGCCACTCGTCTCCTGTGGCCATGTTTGATTTGCTGTGGCCCCGACCAAAGCTCCACACGCACCAGTGTCATCCTTGATTACCAAGAAGAGCAGATCTGTCTAAACCCAGGGGAGGGCAAGAAGGCATCACAGACACCCCAACGGGTCGGCATAGCTTAAAAAAAAAAAAAAGGAGCAGGGCTGCATGGGATATGAAAATCTTCCCACAGAGAGGTAGATCCTAGCAATATGGGTAAGTTGGAAAGGCTCTGCCCTGCGGGGATTTCCATCATCCCTCTCAGACCTTGACACCAGCGCCAGCTCCTTTTATCTGGCCTCCGATTGGCGATTAGATTGAGGAGCTCAGCAGAAGGAGACACAAGTCCTCTCCGACGCGCCGAGAGGGAGAGCGGCGTTCCACAAGACTACACATTCATTACTCAAAATAAATCTCCATTACACAAATGCCATATGCATAATTAGGCTATAGGAATAATTATAATTGTGATTAGTTCCTCCACGCGTCGACCTGTGTAAATTGTGATTGGCACCTGGGAAATAGGAAGCGCATAAATCTGGCTGCAGCACAATGGCGTGCAGCAGAACACGGAGGTGACAAAGGGACTGAGGGCGAGCACGGCTGTAAACACGCCTCCGCCCGACACACGCCGCGCGCGAGCTACGAGACGACACACGCCGCTGCAGACGCTGCATCCCGCTTGATACTAACAAGGTGGACGAAATATTAGAAACACCTCTCATTGCTGAATAGTACAAATCTTCAGCGTTACAAAGAAAATGACAGCTCCGGTAAAAGCAGCAGCAGAAGCACAATAAATCAGCGGGGCGTAAAGACGGTTATTATCTGTGAGGGGCGATCAAGCCGCGGCCCATCTTCGTATTTCACACGGTAAACAATGTGTGCCAGACTTTTTCTTTTTATCACATGCATATTGATATTCCTTTATATAACAACCATCGGGTTTTATACTGGTGGGAATCCTCGTTTGTGCTGCTCGCGAGTCATTTTTCAAACAAGCTGCAGACAAAACTGAAGGTGGTGCGGTGGTCAGCTCTGAGGTCTGGGTTCCTCCCAGAAGCTGAAGACATTGAACCTACAGCCCTCTGCGTGTCCGGCATTTCACCCACTGTCTGCTGGGATCGTCTCAAACCACACGAGCCTCGGCCGGATGAAGCCGATGTGAACGACTCAGGCTTCAAATCAGCTTTCAGGAGGTTTGTCGGTTCCCAGATGAAGGTTTGGGCTCAGGCGGTCCAGCAGCCTCGCTGGTGGTTCGATCCCGTCCATCAGAGTCCTCACTGGCTGCTGACGGAGGTCCGGGGTGTGTGAGTGAGTAAATCCCACCGGTAGAAACGAGCCTCAGCAGGACGCTGGTGGCGCAGAGCCGCTGCGGCGGCTCGGCCTCTTAACATGCTGCTCACGGCGCTGTTGTTTTCCAGGGTGAGATGTTTACCGCGCCCACCCTCCTAATTCATGCTGCGAGCGTGTGTGCATTGGCTAATGAGCGCTAAACACGAGCCCGATAGCAGAAACGCTGGGAGGGATCGTCCACGTCACACCAGGCCTCGAAGCAAAACCTTCAGCAAGTTTAGACAGCGGTGCTCAAAATGTGGGGCGGGACTCCCCCGGGGGCCAAAGACAGCTGCAGGAGAACTCTGGGGGTCAGGAGTTTTTCCCACCATGCTCTATTTCCCTCTTTTAATCTTCAGAAGTGGAGGGTTAAACTATCTGTTGCCAGAAAGACAGATTTACGTGGAACTGACAGTGAAAGTGACAGAGCTGTCCCGGTATCTGCAGCCTTTAGGACCCAGACAGCTGTTTTTGTGACATTCCACCGGTTCAGATTAGATTAAGGCTGCAGCACACTCTTAACCTTTAAAATGAGACTACAGCAGCTTCAGAAGCAGAAACACTCTAACTTATTATTCATGAAGTTTCAGTTATTATTCAGAATGGTAAATTGAGCTTTTTTTTTGTTTTAGCCGTTTCACCCTTTTATTTTCCAACATTTCTTTGGACAATTTGGACATTTTATGTTTCCTGTGACTGTCTGACTGCTGACCGGCTGGGATTACCTCCTGCTATGGATTAAATAACTTTCAACCTTCAGAAAAGACGCAAAATTTAAAATAATTAATGGTGACAGTTCAGACTGGTGATGAGGGAAAAGGTTATTAAGATCTCTTCATTTGTTGCGGATTTGGGTTTTTTTTTGTACATTGCACATATTTTACATTTTTCCATAGAATTTATAGGTGAGTAAGACATGTGAGTAAGACATTTCTTCTCTTGATTAATTCAAGTGAACTCAACTCTGTTGGTATTTTTATTTTCTGATTCATTCATATTAAGTTAAAGCCCTGAGCTGCTGTATCACCAAACCAATACCGCCTCCTGTTTCCAGAGAGAAAAAACACAAACATTACACAGAAAAATGTAACTTTCATTCATTCTGGATTTTGACAAATGGTGAAAATCTACATGAATTGTGAAGCTGGCTCCCGTAGAGACATTCTTGAAAAAGCCGAGCTGCTGAAATGTTGGGCATGCCGTCCAAACGAGGAGTCAATCAGCGTCCTCTCACTGTCACCGTCCCACGGCTTCAAAAGGAAGCGATTACAGCCGGAGCCTTGATCTGCCGGGTCCCGCTGGCAGGCCGGTCGGCGGCTCGTGTGGAGATGGCAGAGCCTATTATTACCCGTCTGCGGCAGCTGGGGCTTCCACTTGATGTGCACCTTTCATCTCCAAAGCCATCTCTTAGGGGAACAATAACCAGCCCAGCCCCTGCTTTTCAGCTCACCAGGAGGGGGCAGCAGTGCTGACAGGAACATACAGGTGTGAGTGTGTGTGTGTGCGCGTGTGTGTGTGTGTGTGTGTGTGTGTGTCGCCTGAGGCTGTTTTGCATTTCCTGCTCCTGCAGTGTGTGGCTGCTCTGTCAATACACACAGTGAAACCGGCGTCAGCAGCTTTATTATATATTCAAAAGGGCCAGACAGGTTGAGTGTGGCTTCTTTTACATTTTAATGGAAAAGCGAGCGCCGACTGATAAATCCACTGATAGAAAATGAAAAAAAAAAAATCAATGTTCCTACAAGCAGAAACCAAAGGAGACATTCCCTGGCTGTAAGATTAAGAGCTTCTTCTGGGAAACAGAAAAAAAGAAAGAAACCACAGGAGGACGAGAAGTGTCATGATATGTTCACATTTATTGTGCAGTGACTTTTATGTACATACATTTTATACACCTAATTTACATGAACAGAAATAAATTAATCTGCTTATGTTCTGGAACTTTTCTGGCCTTAATCGTGCCACTGACTGGACAGCAATCTTTAAAAGGAGAAGAAGCACAACAACTCCGAGTGACGAGGCAGTAATGTGAGTCAATGTAGTCTACTCTTCATTAGTGTTACATTATATACACACACACACCCACACACACCCACGCACCAAGAAGCAGTTTGTAAGAGGTGCAGTCGAGATTCTGAAGTTAGAGCCAAATATTGACCCTGCGGGACATTTTCAGAATGAGTCTGTTTCCAAACTCTTTCAGGTTCTGAAGACCTTAAAATTAAAAGAAACTATTACAGAGTGATGAGCTGCTTCTACAGCGACCGGTTAAATGCTTCAGAAGTCATTCATTATTTGCCATTTAGTAGAATATCATTGTAATTTGAGGATTTGATTCAATAATTCTTTCAATATTCCAGCAGTGTATTTATTCTAAAGTCTTTTTTTAATGAGGTTAAACACCCTGAGGGTATTTACAAACGCCTCGAAGGCATTACATCCTCCAGACTTCTCACAAACTGCTTCTTTTATATAAGAGATGACTGTTACTATTGTGCTACATACAGTATTGATCACTGACGGACACGTGGAGATAAGATACGACTTGGATAATTAGTGTGTTCTTTATAAAAACTAAATCTAAGAAGCTAGTGTGAAAACCATCCGAACTGTGTACATCGTAGTGTGTGGAAACGATTAAAAAAAAAAGAAGAAAGAAAGAAAAAGAAGAGAAAGGTCAGGTGGAGTGGCTGCGGCCGAGGGGGAAAGCTTGACGGTAAACACAGACATGACTCCTGCTCTCGTCTTCAGTCTGAAGGAAGTCTAACTCTCTACGGCTAGCTTATGGTAAACACTGACACTAACTAGAGTGACATGCCTATGTAACACGAAACAACACACCACCTCCGGCCTCCGCTCACGAACACACAATTTACAGGGTACACCGATGGCTCTTAACACTGCCTCTAAGCTATCAAAACATGCAGCTTTGTGGTGGAGGATCCGTCTACAGTACAGTTCAGTAGTTGGCGGTAAAATGGCTGTGAGGAACCCCAGAGATTCTATTTTTTTCAGTACGATTATTTCTCTGATTTTCAGCATGGCTCTGTTGTCCCACTGAAAGACGAGGAACGTGCACGCGACACGGCAGCCGTCGCGTCGCCGCGCCGGGATTATTGCACACGAGCGCTGAACTTTGCAAATGTTCATGCAGGATGGGTGAGGAAACGCAGCGGCGGCTCGCCACGTGACAGATGACCGCACGGTTTCTTTGGAAGACTATTTCACACTGCTGGGGCGAGTCGGGGACGTTGGCGACCGAGACGCCGACGGCGTTTCTATTACAGCCCGATGTGGTGGAGAGAGGAGGAGACGTCTTAGAAAAATCAGTAGAGGATCTTTGATGAGAAAAACGGTAGAAAAAGAGGAGTGTGAGGGGCGATGAGGGCGTTTCTGTGAGGGGCGGTCCATCCAAGCAAATTCTAACACCTGTATGTAAATATATATTACATCCATAATCAACATTCATAGCGTTGTTTCTGTTAAAACACAAAAATAGTTAAGACTCACAGAAGAATCGCAGCAAAGAAGGATAAAAGGGTTCATCTGTGTGAGGAGAGTTTAAAATGGAGGGATGCACCGATACCAGCGTGTTACAGGAGAACGAGCGCCAACACGAAGCTTTCACGACTTGCTGATGCAGATATGAGTATTTATGAAATGCCATAAAGCCAGTGTGTCACCGCTTCAGCTTCCAGGTTCATGGTGGAGTCGGGGAGGCTCTGGGGTGGAGGGATGGCTCCATGAGGCCACTGCTCTCCCTGAGTCTGGCTGTCCTTGTTCTTATTGCTCTGGACCGGTTTCCTGATGGTAAGCAGGTCAGGCCGGTGTGAATGGTGTGAAAGTCTCAGGGTGTAGATCGAGTCCAGTTGTGGAATCGTGTGTAACGTGTAGCATCGCCAGTGCGTGAGCCCCGAAGCCCGGGTCAGAGTTCCACTAATGAGTGACGTGGGGCGAACTCTGCTGGGCCAAAGGCCTCCGCTCATGAAGCTGCTGGTGTTGTGAGAAGTGACAGACAACCAGACGGCGTCACGCCCGGAGGAGGCGGCCGAGGAAACGCCAAAGACCAGACTCTACAAGCAGGATTTCATCTACCAGCTGGGTGGATCACAGCAGTGCACGTGACTTTGAACCACGAGAAGAACCTTCAGCAGGTCAGAGACGAGCTGCGTGGAAACCAAGAGCCGCAAAGAATGAAAAATGAGAATAACCACCACCAGTGAAGGGAGCCGGGGACAGGCTCCACAACGACGAGAACAGAGGGGAAACGTCTGAAGGACGACCGTGGAAGTGACGGCGGGGTGAACAAGTTCAACAGGAAGAGCTTGTTATGGATGTAGAGCGCCACCTTAGCCCAGCGGTCCCTGAACGCCACAGGGAGTCACACCTGAACCGACACTTCCTGTCTTTTCTCTTCTCTAAACAATGTCTCACCAGAAGGTTCATCATTAATCTAAGAAGTTTTTTTTTCCTGCAGGCAGGCGGCTGGTTTCACCTGACGGTTCTGGTATCGGCGCGTCTCTCGTACACACAATGAGGAGGAGGCAAATGCAATCAGATCAGACACAAACACATTCTCCCACTAGCTGTGCCACGCACCAGACGAGCGACGGGACGGCCGATCGGTAGGTCATAAGGCGAGACTGTGGCAGGAGGGTGAGGGGAGAGGATATGTGAGTGGGGGGGGGGGGGGGGGGGGGGGGGCTGATGTTGGATGGCTGCGGATCATCTCTGCTGGCACTCAGGGGGACTGAGAGCCGGACCGGTAGCTCTTGAAGCTGCCCAGCAGACTCTGCACCCCCTTCCTGACCCGGCGAGCCACCGAGTCGGCGGGAGGAGTGGGCAGGCAGGAGGCCAGGCTGGGCGGACGGGCGTCCAGACATTTCTGGTAGCGGAGCTGGTGAGAAGAAAAACACGCCAAGTGAGCGGACGACTCCAGACCGCAGTTCACGACGACCCCCCCGAGGATCCTGCCGGGACTCACCATGCAGGCGGCCTGCACGGCCTCGCTCAGACTGGCGGCGTTGGGCTCGCACCAGAACATGTGGCAGGCGAACTCCTGAGGACCCTCCGCCATGATGAAAGCGAAGGTGTGGACGTCTTTCCCCACACCCATGAAGGACAGGAAGCGCACCCTGCACTCGGACAGCACCTCCTCGTCCTGGAACAGCGAGACGCACACACACAGATTCACGCCGGTTCTGAGCAGAGAGCTCATCTGTGACGTATTTCTTGCAGACCATCACGGTGAGTTTGTCCGTTACCTGTCTGGTCAGGATTGTGAGGGTGGCCGGTGCCACGTTCACCGAGACGGGAGTGAAGTCGGCTTTGTCTTTGCCATTTATTGCTGCCTGCAGTGCGTCGTTGATTATTTCCATACCTGAGAAAAACGCAAAAGAATCACCGAACGTTAGCCTCGGACTGCAGTCGGTCACAGTAAACAGTGAGATCTATCTACAACTAAACAGGTTTGTCAACTCAAAGCACGAACTATGAAAAATGGAGTTTTCTTACCCACTGGTCTGGTCACCGGCTCACAACCAAGGTAATAAACATGGAAGCGCTGGAAGAGTTCGTTCTTCGGAGCAGGAAACTCTGTTCAAAAGTGAGAGAACATGAAGCGACTGCCTTCCAGAGTATTAAATCTCACCCAGAATACTCTGCACTACCTTCAACAGGGATGACCACTGGCTTGCTGGGGTCGGAGTTCAGTCTGCTCACCCCCGGCTTGCTCGACTTCCTCTCCATCATTATCTAGAGTCCATTTAAAAAGCAGGTCAAACCCTGTAAAGGACACTTGGCTCCCTGCAGAGAATTCAAAACGAGTCTAAACCTGACCGACTGAAGGCTGACCTTTGAGCACATCTCATGTAGGCTGGTGGCGATGTTCTTGGCAGGAGAGTCGCAGCGGAAAACATGACACTTCAGAACCTGGGTCAGGTTGTCCCGGGCCACGTAGGCGAAGTCCCTGCAGGTGAGATCGGACGGAAAAAGGTCAAATCTGAATGTTGAGCGGTTTATACAGCCAAAATGTGGAGTAAATATACACAAACAGCACACAGACACACACACATGCACACCAGCACAGAACAAGAGTTTAACACTTCTTTCAGGAAAAATAATCAATGAGGTGTACCTTTCCCTGTTCATGATGGAAAATGCAGCATGAAAGAAAAAAATACAGACGTTAGAGGACAGACAGACAGGAAGCAGGAACGGCTGGGGCTGCAACTGTGTTTTCTGCAGTGTTATTATCAGTCCAGCAGAGGGCGGCAGCGTGCCGAGCGTCACAGGAGCCGGTCATGAATGAGCCTCTGCGTGCAGACTGACGGCAGAATGGAACGACATTCAAAAATGGAAAACACGGCGTTTTGACTCAGGCTCAAATTCAATCTAAAACAAAAAGAAACAGCACCTTGTCTTCCAGATAAAACTTCAAAGTAGTCATATTTTGAGAAGAGGTCAGATTAGATTCACTGCTGAAAAGAGAACTCATTACAAATTTACCCTCACCTGTACAATCTAAAAACTATTGTTTCACAATGCAGCCTACAAGTCCTGCCACGCCTGAACTAGTCCAGCTTTTGGACAAACAGATGTTGTCCTTTCGCCGTCAGGAGAACAGACCTGCCGTTATCTCTGCCGACGCCCCAGACGCGGATGCTGCCGATCGGCTGAGCGTGGAGCAGCGTCTGGCCCAGCGGGTCGATCAGGTTCATCGTGTCGTTCTCCAGGACCATCAGCATGTCTTTACCCTGCCGTGACAGACAGCGGGTCGCTTCAGCACAATCCCAACTTTCACCGTTTTATATTACTCATTATGAAAGCTCTAAATTACAATCATAAAAACTTTTCCTGAAAGGTGAAAAACACCTAAAAAAAAATAAAAAATAAAAAGTATTTTCCTTTTTTTAATAGTTGATGCAGCCAAATTAAATGAAAGTTTGTTATAATCAATGCTGTTCTGCATGTCGTGTCGGACTGGAGCGGGTGAAATGAGCTCACCTCTCCCCAGATACCAGCAGTGTCGTGGAGGTTGTGTTTGTGATACGAGAGCTGCCGGATGCAGTTGTTGACAGCGACGCTGCTCTTTCCGGGCGCCATGTCCTCCTCTGACATCTCCACCCAGCCCAGGGAACGCACTGCGAAACACTGGCAGAGCGGGCGCCCAGCACGTCAGTACAGAACGGGGGGGGGGGCCGAGGAGACCCAGCAGTCGAGGCACAGGCAGGCAGGGGGGCTTCCATCGAAGCTTATTTAGCCGTGTTGGCTCAACAAAACCAACACACTATCAAACTGTAAAGTACAACAAATGCAGTAGTACTAACCTTTGTTTCTATATCTGTGCAGAGCGGCTCCAGGTTCTTTTCGTCCTCAGACGGGGAGTAATTGTAGCTATATTGAAGGAAAACAAGAGTTAAGTCCAATTAACAGAGAACAGAGAGGAAACGGGTGAAAGCTGCCGTTTGAAGAAGACATACTTCAGGTTGATAGATGCATAGCGTAGAGTTGCTCCTTCAAACTCCTTCAGACTTTGATCAGATGCGACCTCTGCCTCTTCCTGAGGACACACAGTCAGACGCAACATGAACAGGCTGACAAAAATCTTATTACATTTGTCAATGTGATTACTACCTGACTGACATTAAAACAGCTACAACAGGAGAAATAGGAGGTCACTGTTCTCAGACGATCTCTGATAATCACAAATGATTTAGACAGAACGTTTCTGTTCAGACATTCAGCCTTAAGGCGACAACACAATGTTTAAATTAGCAACAGGTTGAAGTTTTGGAAATAAACATTCAACCATCAATCAATATTTTAACACGTTTTTCTTGCCAGTCTCTTTCAGGGAAGCATAACAATACGAGTGCTGCTCAATCAACCCAGAAGAACCATTAGGCTTCGATCAGTCTCACGTCGCCAAACGTGAACTGCTCATCACACATTCTGCCACTACGCCCTGTGATGGCGCGGAGGAAACAAAAAATATAAAGTCCCAGTCCAGTGACGCTGTAGTGTGAGCAGTCGCCCCCTCTCGAGGCTCAGTTAAAACAAATTTGAGTAATAACTGTTAGATTTCAGGGTTTTTTTTTAAGTCTACGGCATTTCTTAGAGGCAAACGAGGAGGGATTGGGAGTGAAGGGTGGAAACGTTGATACTATATGACTGATGGTTTATTTAAATAGCACATTTTTGCCTCTTCAGTGCTCTCAGAGCACTTCACACCGTTTGTCACTTTCAGCCATTCACACAAACAGAGACAGCTGTCATGCAATGTGCTCGACTTCCTTTGGGAGCAATTTTGGGCAAAGTGTTTTCTCCAAGGACACTTCAACATGAGCATAGGGCGGGACGGGGATTAGAAGAAGACCCGATCTGCTAACCGAGCCACAGCTGCTCCTGATGTATTCCGCATAGTGCAACATATTTTAACAAATGTGTTCAAAAACTCACAAGGAGATTTGTTTTTGTTTAAACTGTAAATAAATAAGTCATAGAAGTATCTTACTTTCCACAGCTCAGCTTCGCCAGCGCCTTCGTCCGTGCTGGACAGCTGAGTCCAAGATTCCTGGAATATGCAAAAGAAACATTCTATTATGTGCTGAAGTTTCTCACGTCTTTTTTCATCCCAGGAAAATGTCTGTCGGCGCTCACCTCAGGTTCCTCACAGGGCGTGGTCTCCAGGGACATCGTAGAGGACAAGGTGGAGTCGCCGATTTTACCGAGAGGGGAGGGGGGTTCCCACTGGGTAGTGCCCGTGGGGATGTGCCAGTAGTATGTACCGGATGTGTCTCGCACCCTCATCCATCCCGAAGGAAGGTCCGTGTCCGTCTCGAAAGCACTCGAGTCCCAGAAGGACTCTGCAAGGCAGCCAGCAACGAGCAAAGACAAATCAGAGACATGTTTCATGACAGGATGAGACGGCTGCATGCCGACCAAACAGAAAACAGTGAAAGCAAATAAGCACAAACCTCGAATCAGTCTACCATTAACAGCAGAAACATGACCAGCAGGCTCTATTCCTGACAAAATTATACATTGTTGCATCTCAGAGGATTAAATATGATGATCTGACTATCATAAGTCAATAGCACAAGACAAGCTCATAAATGAAATGGAAAATCGAAAAATGTTTGAGGGATATTCCAAAATTATCTAATACATTATCTCCAACAGCAGCAAAATAAAGTGGCTTGTTTATGAAGTCAGGGAAGAGAATCAACTGTCTTTTCAACAATAGCTGGAACAGAAACTTTATTTGCAAGCCTGGAGAAACACTAGTAACTTATTTCATTTTCATTTCATTTCATTTAATTTAATTTCATTTGTTCTTTCTCCAAGGTAGTACATGAAAACAACAAATTAAAAGTGGTTACATTTGGCAAAGTGCACATACATACCATGGCAAGAACAGGGGTCGGGTGAAGACCCAGTCTTTTTTATTCCTACCCCTTTCTTTTTAGAAAATCAGATAATTTCTCTTAGATGACCTCAAGCATTCTAAACAAATAAATGACTACTAAAATAAATAAAAACATACTTGCATACATTCAAAAACATATGGACTTGCTTACACATTTTATTCATTTTCATATCGCATAAATGTATTTTCTTTATATTTGCATTTAAATTGATTAATGTTTGAACAGCATTTTAATGTCCTGTCTAATGAATTCCACTTGGTGACACCAATCACTGAGACACACGTCTTTGAGAGTTGTCCTGACAGAACTAGGTTTAAAGTCCAAGTTTCTTCTACTTGTTTCACTGTTTAATGTAAAAAATATTTGCAATTGATGAGGTAACAAATACTGCTTTGCGTTATACATAACCATTAATGTTTGTAAATCAACTAAATCCTTTAATTTTAATAATCCTGACTTCAGAAACAGTTTTGTGGTGTGCTCTCTTCGAGCTACTTTATTAATTATTCTGATGGCCTTTTTTGTAAAATGACTAATGGCATTAGATGAGTCGGATAGCAATTTTCATGTGAAACAGCAATAAATAATCAGTAATTAAGAAAATATTCAACGATATTCATTTGAAATATGTAGCTCCAACTTTATTGTGTTGTGGTGTTCCCTTTTATTTTTCAGGGATTTATTATAAACTTTAAAGTTTCATTCAAGACTTGTGCACATTTGCCTTTATTTATTTTGCCTGTTATCTTGATTATTAAACTCTGCAGTATGCACTTAAATGTGCCAGTAAGCACGTATACAGAGTTTTTTCTAGCACTTGCGGTTACCTCTGTTTCCGTTTGGAGAGCTGTCAGCGGTGTTGTCCTGAGAAAGTGCAGGCCAGCTGGACTCTTCATCACTCGGTGTCCCGTTCATGTTGGAAAAGAGAAGGCAAGCGTTTCTGCCCACAATGCCACCATCTCTCTGAGACTGGGAGTTGCTCTGTTCTGTTGCCACTTCCTCCCCTCCGGTGCCACCAGATGTCTCCTCATCCGATGTGTTCTCCTTCTCTTTATCATCTTCCTCTCTCTCTTTATCTTTCTCTTCCGTGGACTCCAGAGTGTCGATGAGGAGCGGCTCATTAAGGATGTTCTTGGACTCTTCCTGACTGAGACCAGGGGTCATTGCTATTTTGGGAGACTTGTTCTGCTGCTCCTCGTTTCCCTGTTGTTCTTCCTGAGTGGTGTTCTGGTGAGGAAAGTCTTCCTTGTTCCCATTCTGATTGATATTGCAGTTGTGATCCTGGTCCTGATGGTTCTCCGCGACTTTGCGCAGCTGATTCTGGCCTTCTTTCAGCCACTTGGCATTGTTGCCAGTGGGCTCCTGGTCGCACCAGTGGCTGCCCTCGTTCAGCTTGTTCTTAAGCTCTTCATCTTGCTTTTGTTTGTTTACGACATATGTCATATCTTCATCATCATGACCACCCATGGTAATGCCCCACGTAACTGATGGAAAAGGACAAATAAGAAAGCATAAGAACGAGCTACTTTTTAGCTTAAATGAATTCACATCAGTTTAAAAATGTGATGAAATACTGATTAAGAGCTACTATATTCACAATATATCTATGTCTAGGAGAACTTAGGTAGAGGAAGAATGGATTACGATAGCAATAACAGTAAAATGATTGTGTAAAATCCACACGCCTTAAAGGCAATTTGTTTACCAAATAGGAGTGAGAAAGGGAAAAAAAGGAGTTTCTCACACCATGATTCCTGCTGATAGATATCCCTTCAATAAATCACTGAGATCACTGTACTCCAGTCTGAACCATACTGTGATTCAAGTGACACAGACTGATGAAAATGTACATTTAAACTGAAATAAATTTGTCAATTTAAGATGGTTGGTAGTAAGACCTGACACCCACAGTTAGACCAAGCAGTTTAGTGAATTCCTGTTTTTCTTTCCCAACGCCGTCTGGTTTCACACGAACATGGCAGGCACATTTCACCAATAAATCTAAAATAAACTAAATCACCATTGCTAGAAAACAACTGCTGCATCTGTTACCTTGTTCTAGAGCTTACATTGACTCATCAACATGCAAGAGCCCAAAAAGCACCACTATCGTAAGATAATACACGATCGAGATAAAATGATAACTTGACAAGGCATAAGAGCTTGTTAAGCCTCTGATTGGCTTGCCAACTGATCTGATTAGAGAATGGACTGAGTAACGGGCCTGTCTTTATTTTGTGATCACCTAAGTTCGTTTTACCTGGAAGCTGGTCTTTTCCTGTTCTCGATTTACTCACGTTACTGTTAGCATGCTAGCTAGCAGGCCGGCGATCTTCAAACGGCAGTTCAGACAATACTGTCTCAAAGGGCGATGTAAATTGCGATTGTCAACAGTAAATACATCCATAAACACCAACTCAATCGCAGCTGTTAATGAATGTTAAATGTCTATTTACGGTAGAAGTAATGTCAACGATGCGAACCAGACCCTGAAGTTCGTTTATAAATCATGCATTATGTGTTGGCAAGAAGTGCGCTGGCTTTCACTGATGGATTCGTTTACACATGCGAAGCTTACTTCAGCGACTTCACCTTCCATTTGCCAACACGACCTTTTACTCTTTGGAAAAAATATGTTAACACAGTCAATCACCAGACTGAAATATGATTTACAAATCAATAACAGGGTGGTTTGCATAAATGTTGTGATTGACCAAGCTACGAAACAAAAACACAGTGTGATATGAGGAGGATGCCATCGCCGCAGCTGGATAACGGGCACCATCCGCCATCATCTCTGCTAGGCTAAAGTTAGCCTCTCCGCTAACAGCATAACGTATCCAACACATAAAAAACACCAATAGCAATTCATTTACTCTGTCGCGGAGTACGATGACTTACCAGCTCCGCCAAACCTCCCTGGTGTCGAACTGCGGCGATGGGTGCCAGCTAGCTACATATTTCCGTGAATCGTGAGGGATCGCTCGCTGCTGTTTTCTGTCAGTGGGCTCGGCCGGTGATGGAGGGCGAAGCTGCGTCACGCACTGACGTCACGGCCAAAGCCCACTCGTGCCGCCCCGGCGTCGCGCGCAGCGGAGAAAGTGCACCGTAAAAACTCTGTTTTTGGACATAAAGATCCGCCGCTGTTCCTCAGAAGCACATCAGTTAGCTTCAGTGTTAGCACCAGAGACTGCACTGCGTGTGATCGTCTCAATAAGGAATCTGTGAATCAAGCCATCATCTTTTTACGTAGGGGAATGAATCCAGGGCCACTCGAGAAATCATAGGATTACTTTTTTCAGGGTCCCACTTACCTTATTCAGAGCAATGCTACATAGACTATAGCCAAGTTCAGAGGAATGACTTGTCCTAATATTTTTCACATTATAAGATTTATGCTGTGAAGGCTGAAATGAAAAGCACACTTTTTAGATGATTTTAGAAATGTAATTTGTCTCTTTTTCGCCTGTGCAACTTATGTGCTTTCAGAAAATAAATACAGTTCGGCCTTGTCTTTATTTTTTTTTTATCATGAGGTTTTTCTCAGAAATTAAATGGGTGGGGTTGGAGGACTCTGCTGCTTTCAAAGGCATCATTAATCCTGCTCCCAGCAGGGTTCAGTTTGTTGGATTTTTTTAAAGTTGTAACCAAGGCTGTAGCTACAATTGAGGATGAAGAAAAGTATGTTGCCATTAAATCCGAAAGGTAGTTTTTATAGTGTTGTCTTATAATTTACATGTCCTATATATTGTATTTGATAACAGTAGCTTTCATGACTGTAAGTCAGATGAAAGTAGACATTTATGGTATCTCTTTGTCATCTGTTTATTTCATAGGCTGACGTAATGTACAATTAATGACGGTTTCCTATAGTTCTGCAACAGATAGCAATATTTTTTGTCAAATGAAGACTTACAATACTGTTAGAGATTGGCTATGTCTGTAAAATATACATTTCAACTTTTCACTTATATAAAAGTGATCATTAGTAGATGGTAATGCTCACTTTTCGAAAATATGAGTGACTAAATAGCTCCATCACTGGAGTAATTTAGGTCACAATTTAATCTTGAGTAATTTTTTCCACAGTAACATTACCTTAGTTGACTATACATACAGTAGCCTATTTGTCGGTCACCCCACCACAGGTCACGCTTAATGTAACTGTCAAAGTATTCAATAAAGAGAATAATGCATATAGAAATAGAATCAGGATTTCAATGTTTACCCATTTTTTTGGAAATATCTAAACGGATAAGGGAACTCATTACTATTACTTTTGTATTACTTAGGTTTTCAGGAGGATGAATCAGCTTGTTGAACCTCTGCCTTGCATTACTGAACATCCCGGGTTTGAGGTCAACTCTTTGAATATATACATTCTCCAGAATATTATGAATATTTTGGAGTGCAGACTTTGGGCCAGTCCATAGACGAACAGAAGAAGAGTAACTACAAAAACTGACATTTACAAAATTATTTATTAGCAAACAATAGCAATAAACCAAAAAGCGTAAGAATGATGAGGGTCAAAACTTGGGTTTTCGTCATGTTGGTGCTCCTGCTGAGGTCCGGGTCCCGCTCGACTAAACCTTGACACCTGTGCAGCAATAACATCATCTTTCGGTACTCTCTCGAACTCTGCACAAGGGTCTTTTGGCACAGGGACGGACTTCAACTGTGCAACGAACTCCAGCGGGTTGGGGAAGACTTCATTGAAGACAAGACGCATAACTGATGATACATATCCTAAAATGTGTTCAAAGTTTACAGTTAATTTAGAATGTAACAGTCATTTTGCATTTTATTTATTATTTTAACTTTATTTTTTTTGCACTGTTCTTGTTCAGATTATATTACTGACCAAATGTAGCTTTAGTTTTAACTGGTTTGGATGTGCCTTGGCCATTTTTGTATTTTGGATAAGCAACTTTATATAAAGACTTTCCTTTTTTTGAAACTGCCTGTTTCCGTTTTGCATTTTCATTCTGGTGCATTCCTGCCAAGTACAGCCTAAAAACAAAAACAAAACTAAGTTTGATATAAACAGGGGACACAGAAAGAAAGAAATTTTAAATCACCTGCTCATCCCCACATATTTTAAGTCTGAAATCTTGGGTGTAAATCACACAATTGTACTGTGAAAGAATTCCAGTGCTGATGCAAATGAGCTCAATGCGGAGACATCGGTAAGCACTCTCTTGTTCAAGAGTAACTTCTCCACCTTGTACAGGGCCAATGTGCCTGTGTAATAAAACAAGCAAAAAATAAGAGCATGTAACTACAAATACAAACATGTTTTTAAGTATTACTGACCAGGCTGAAACCACTTATTCGGACCTCTGGACACCTCTGGATGAAGACACTTCGGAAATAGTGGGTCTTCATGTGTATGGACATCTTTAATATGATTCAGAAGAGACGTCCACTTTCCCACTTTTTCTGGGCCAGAAGTCGGTCCAGTACATGTGGTTTTTAATGCCTGCCAACCATTTCTTAACCACTTCAAACTGTTTGTCTTTTGACAACTTATCCAACTTTTTGAATAAACCTGCAAAATGACATTTAGCACATAAAAAACTATCAGAAATGATCTATACATTCATTTGTAGAAAGAGATGACACTTTTTAAAAACGTAAACATTTAAGTTTGTGTTGTTTTAGTCAAAGTTCTCTTGATTCAAAAGTAACAGCAACATAGCAGCTGAAACTGTCAAGGTCAGGAATAACATTAAATACCTTACTGTCTAACACTGCACCATCAAAGTCAAAATTAACATCTCTAAGATAACCTTTTACAACATGCCACATGTTGTAGTACTGAAATAGTACAGGGATTTCTGAATCTGAGGGTGACGGTGTGTAACAAGAGTCCACCACCACTGGCTTCCAGAAAATCCAAACATCTGTGCAGTCCCTCTTTCTCCGTGTGATAACTCCTGCCCACCTCATTGCTCTACAAAACAAATAAAATACTAGAAGTATATCACTAATACAATCTGTAATGAAGTAAATGCACACCTGAACAAGTTTCATGTCAACAATCTTCTCGCTTTCAGCATCTGTCCTAGGAAATAGAAAAAAAAAAAAGAAACTATGCAAAAATGTGCAATGAAGTGCCAAATGAAAAGTTACTTTTTTTTAAATCGCTTGCCAATTATGATAATTCTAACAAAATTTTAGGTACCAGGATAATCTGCACGCATATCCCCGCTTAAGGCAATTTTGCCTTTCTTTTTCAAATCTTGCATGTGAAGTTTTTGGTCTTTACTTCATTTCTGGAAGATTGAAGGCTCAAGGTAACACCGGGAATGTTTTCTGAAGGTGTTGTACTGGTGGATTTCAATGTTCATTGCATGGCACATCTGAAAAAGGAGGGGAAATATATATTTCAGCATAAGTAGTACAACGAAATATTGACGCAACAGTCTACAACACTTGGCTGTGTATATGTATATGTATATGTATATATATATATATATATATATATATATGTATATATAAATAAAACAATATCTAGTTATAGTTAGTATTACCCTTGCAACTTTTGGGAAAGATGACCCAGAAAAATACACTGCAGCAGAAAGCTGCAGGTTGCCACCTGGAGTTCTTCCGATGATGGGCCCGCTCTGCCACTCCCAGCTGTACTGACAATGTGGACATCTCCGCATGAACGACACAAATGTCCCACATTTTCTTTGCTCGACTTTACAGTGACACTTTACAGGTGTCAAAATCTCCTTCAGGCTACTCTCAAAAACAATGTATTTGGCTTCTTCCGAGGCAGTACATTCCTCTTCACTGTTCAACACACAAACCGACATATAGGGTTCATTTTGATTATGCATTTATTAAAAGTGTAAATCGTGTACAGAAAACATCGCAACAGAAGTTTCTGTAATTGATGCGGCCGACGTAGACGCGGCTGAAGTTGATGCCCCAGGTTCATATTTAAAGTCATCCGTAATCATGATTTCAGAAATCTCCACATCCTCCTCCTCTTCCTTCAGTTCTTCCTCCTTCAGGCGTGGCCTCTTCATTGGTCTAGAACCAAATTCAGGTGCTGAGCCTTCAACAGGTGTTGAAAATATATCAAGCCAGTGTTGTTGAGTCTCTGTGTTTTTTTCTGCTGTAGTTGCTGCTGCCTGGACAGAAGTTTCTGTAATTGATGCGGCCGAAGTTGATGCCCCAGGTTCATATTTAAAGTCATCCGTAAGCACGATTTCAGAAATCTCCACATCCTCCTCCTCTTCCTTCAGTTCTTCCTGTTCTTCCTCCTTTAGGCGTGGCCTCTTCATTGGTTGAGAACCAAATTCAGGTGCTGAGCCTTCAATAGGTGTTGAAAATATACCAAAGCAATCTTGTTGAGTGTCTGTGCATTTTTCTGCTGTAGCTGCTGCTGCCTGGACACCTGTGGAGAAAAAAAGAAAAAAAATTACAACGCATATATACTACAGCTGCCATTTGTGATGGGCAAAATGAAGCAAGGTACGACAGTGCGTCTCAAGCTAAAGAGGTGTGGCCAAATGAAGATTTGTGTGACCAAGGTCACAGATAGTGCGTGCGATGTCACTGGTTGAAACGCTATATTATTTTCTCACAAAACACTTCTAATTTCGTGGCTCCTTATTCAAAACTAGTGACCTTTTAGTTCCACTGAAATATGTTCCATCATACAGCCAAGATAGTGAACTTATGGTCAGCAATATGACACTTTTATTTGTTGTAGTATATATCCGTCTAACTCCCAAAACAATTCAACAGATATGCTACATACAAGCGTGCTGTGCTTTTGTCGTGAACATACCTTTACTTCTCACATGGCATTTCAGGGTGCTAGCAGATAACTGCGTTGCCACCGTTCTGTATGACACAGATGTGGAGGTTTGCACAGCAACAGATCTCACAGAAGTGGACAATGATGAAGATGGATAATATTCACCATGTCCAGTTTGGCTGGATGAGACCAGTGATGTGCTCTTGAAGAAAAATGAACAAGTATTAGCAATTAAAAAAAAGAGGAGAAAAAAAAATTAAGACCAACATTTACTTATTAGTGTTGGTATTTTATAGTTTGTAAATGTCTTCTCCCTCTCACGAAGCTGCTATAAGAATTACATATTGGATCAGGAAATACAATAGCCAGTGCATTTGTGACAAATAACTCACATATTAGGAATCAGCAAAAAAAATGAACCCACAAGTTTTGATTCTGAAGACTACATACGTAGGTATTGGTGCAACATGAGTATGAGAAGTCATATAAATGTCAATATAACAGGTAAGTGAAGACTGTTATAAACAAAATCACTTCACAGGGACTATTGTAACTCATCTGACTCCAAGTGAAAAGAAGCAACCCAGACTCATCACATTGTAAAACGTTATTTCAAGCCTCATTCTTTGAACATTTTTAGTTATTTCATAAATGTACATTGTAGGTAATGTAAGGTAACTTTAGTTATGGTTTGAAAATACACAGGTTTGGCAACTTGCATTTTACTGTTTATATATTGATTTATTTTTTAATGAAACTGGTTTAAGGCGGTTAGCAAACTATTATTTCCCGAGTTACCATTTCTGGGATCTCCCCCTCTTCTCTCTTAGCGAGCTACTACAGCCTTAGCTGAGGCAGATCTTTGCTCCAGAGAGCAGTGATAACTTCGGGCAGAACGAGGCACGTGAACAAAAAAGGAGACGCTATCGCTGACTTCAAATTCACGTCATGTGGCAAAGTAAACACAAACACTGGATTCCATTTACTGAGAGTCTGGTCACGCTACTTTACACACACAAAACATATACTTCATTTGAGATACTTACAGCACTGGTCGGTGAATCAGGAAAAATTATTGTGGGGATCGCGTTTTTTTCCAGACACAGCCTCCTCGACATTCCACTCCGGCACTGGCCGAGGTTAGCAAAGCAGTCGTCAGTAAAGTGACGGTCGCAAAGTAAAACCTGTCCGGCTGGGGCGGCTTTTCCATAAATGAATTCTAACCATTCCTGTCGCACACACTCTGATTTGGGAAGACTGAACAAACTCCTGGGACTTGCACAGCCAAAAACGCATTTACGCTTGATACCAGCCATTTCTTTCAATGAGCACACGAAGTAAAAACACGTCCTTTTCCTGCGCGTCGAGGGGCGGGCTCAGAAGAGCGCGCGGCTGCGAGTGACGTCACGAGAACAGACAGAACGTTTCCACGGGGATGGGAGGGGCTGCCTCTCTGAGCAGGAGGAAAATAAAGCTCAAACACACTGGCAACAAGGGGAAAAAAACGCTTTTGGAGTGTTTTTGATGAGCACATAACTATATAACAAGGTTAAAACATACAAAAAGTGAATTTTGCATGCACCACCCCTTTTAACGAATCACAACAAAGCAAACTTTTGAAATAAAAAGAAAATGTCTGTGTAACTTTCATAAAGTGTTACATCCCTGACACTGACTGAGGATGCTAATATTATTTCTATAGGCTTTATTTGGCGTGTTCTCCCTGCGTTCCCTCTCTTCAGTTCCTCTCAGCAGTCTCCATGTTTTGCATACTCTGTGTTGTAAAATGTCTTCTTGTCTGTACACATCTGTTGATCGTCTGCCCGTCCTGGCTGAGGGATCTCTCCTTTGTTGCTCACACTGACCTTTTCCCATTTTTCCCGTTGAAAGTTTTCTTAAATGCATGTGAGTAAGGACACACGCGCGCGCCGTTTATTTATTTTTTCAGTATATCATATTCCTAAACTTTAAAAAGACGTTTGCCTGATAAGGTTTGTCCAAGTACAGTTGCCGTAATGAGCTGTCGCGCTCATGTGGCGCATGCGCAGAACCAATTCATGTTTCGGGGTGCATTCAGCGACTAACTGCTGCTGCCGAAGAAGAAATCGTCACCGCTTTTCAGCAAACTCTCTTCCACTACGAGAAGGAGATGAATGTTCAGGACAGACTGCTGGAAATCACAGGAGAACTTCCAGTCCCGTTCTCCAGAGCAGGTATGTTAAAGTGTGGATGAACACTGAGTCTGACTGCTGGAGGCTCGTTCCATTTCTTCTGAAGCAGCAGACAGAAATGAGGCTGCAGCTGCTCTTCTGGTTCCAAGTGAAACAACAGGAGTGATTTTAGCTTCAGCGTCAAACTACATGTGTATCAGAAACGCTGTTTGCAAACAGAAGCAGTGATTTATTGAGCCTCGGTCTGAGCTAACATGCTAACTTGACTGTGGTTTCTGCAGCTTTTACGGTGAATGTTTAGAATAGAGACATTAGCAGGTCTGCCGATGGGGGACAAACCGCTGGAGAAGGTGAGGTCTGGGATTTAGCCTGCTCCAGACCAGGATCAGGTCCAGGATTTAGCCTGCTCCAGACCAGGATCAGGTCCAGGATTTATTCAGTCTCATCCCTTTTTCCAGTCAGAAGTTCCTACAAGCCAAAAACAGTTTTCATTCTGTTGCTCACTACACGTTGTTCACACGTTGTACACATCCAGGGTTGGGAGGGTTACTTTAACATTGTAATCCGGTACAATTACAAGTTACCTGTCAAAAAATGTAATCAGTAACTTACTCTAATTACTTCAATTAAAAAGTGACATGGCATGTTACTTTTACTTACTTTTAGATTACTTCACCAGCAAACATAAAAATAAAGGCATAGACAAATACAATGTGTCATCCTCGCAGTGTATTGACAACTGTACACAGTAAACACTAAATGCTCTGCTGAACTCTGTGTGTTCAGCCCCAATTAATACCAGCAGCATGGCATCCTCTAAACCTACTGAGAATCTGACTTTCTTTCTTTCTGACTCAGGATCAGAACCATCAGTTCAGACTGTGTCCCTCCAGTAGTTCTACAGAACAGCAGCAGCACCAGGAGCCGCATAGGGCTTGGGATCACGCTTTGCATTGTGGGGAGTGGCGGACATGTTGGCCGCTCACGAGTGTAAACAAACACATAACAAACCCAGACACGAGCAGGAGAAGACGTACGATTAGAGCTGCAGAAGGCAAGAAAAAATGCTGAAATGCCGAAAAGGGTCGGATATATATCAACTTACGCTGAATAGGAAAGCCAGGAGCCGTTATCTTGAAAAAAATCGCAGTTATTAACGGTTTGAACGGCTATCAACTTCGTTTGTGTTGTTTGCTGTGTTTATAGGATAGCTATATTTAGAAATTTCCTCCTTTTATTATTATTATATTATTCCTTCTATTTGTCTGTTTGCACTACTGTTTTTTGTGTTCATTTTTGAAAATATTTTTACAAATAAAGTCTTAATATGCACATTTTTTTTTCATGTCAAATATTTTGCACGTTTTACACACACCCTTTTATGTAGTTTTGAAAAAATACTATTTATTCTGTATTAACTTTATTTTCTCCTCTTAACATTATGTTTAAATATTTCATTTGCACTACGCTCATTTTGTTCATTTTGAAAGAATATATTTATGACTGCAGCGCTGCATTTGTTACGAGACACTTCATTTCAATAAACACCACAAAAAATAAACACACTGAAATACATTTCAGTGTGTTTATTTAAAAAAAAAATAGTGGGTAAAGATACCACAGACAATTATTGCTCCACTTAACAGGCATTCATTTCAGCAGCTTGGGCTCATGTTTGTCAGCGAGCAACATACAGTAATTATCTTATCAAGGAAAGTCACATCCTCATCCTTGCAGGGCAAAACCATGTGAATTGTTGCTTTCACAGATAACAGTTTATTTGTTGCAGAAGGTTCTGATTACCCTTTCGACATGAATGAGGGTAATTTTTCTGGTGCTCTCCACATCTCTTGCATCCAGCTGACAGCGGAATTTTGTGAAGACAGGAATCTTTACCTCCGTGCATATAAGTCCCACAGTAGAATGCAATGAAAGGTTATGTTTGGTCGTCTTACAGCCGCGAGACGGCGAGATTTTGTCAGTGCAGAAACTTGTTCTCCTTGATGGCGCTTCCAAGCAGGAATATGATAAACACAAAGTCTGTTTTGGATCTTTGTACCCTGGCGATCGTGTGTTCTGCTATCACAACTGACAACACAACGTCTGGGCATGGTTGGAATTGTAGATTGAAAAAACAGCAATTGTGTCCGCACAAGCGAGGACAGCGCGTCTGTACACAGTGTGTTCGCGGTCCAAGTAAACAACAGGAGAGAGCGGCCAGCATGGCCGCGACTCCAAGAGATGACGTCACGATCCCAAGCCCTATTGACAGTGTTAACACACATTTATATTATATATTCAATCTGCTGTTGAACTGTACTGCTGTAGTGGAGCAGCGCTTTGTGTTCAGGTAGGCCATGCTCGTTAATTTTTTCAAGAGTTCAGAGTTTATTTATTCCTCAGTGACAGAAGGAAACATGCAGTCTCCAATAAATCCTCCTTACAGGCTGAAGACCTCATTGTCCCCACCAGATTCTTCTGAGTTCAGCCTGGTGAAGCTGCAGTTCTCAGCAGCAGGTTACTGACAGGTTAGCAGGCTAATAACACTTTAGCTTCATTTTGAGCTCAGGTGTGTATCATACCCGTAGATGTGTCTTCAGGTTTGATGTTGAGTCCCTGGATGTTGAGACCGTTTTCTCAGCTGGGAGGCAGAATTTACTAGAGTTGTTCCGATTCCGATACCAGTATCGGAAATTGCGCCGATACTGCCGAAAATGCTGGCATCGGTATCGGCGAGTACTGGAGTCCAGGCACCGATCCGATACCACGTCATTAATTAAATTAGTAATCTATTTACTGGTCAGCTCCGTCAGCTCCGTTAGCTCCTTTAGCTCCGTTAGCACTGACACTTCTTCTTCTGTAATGCTTTGGCAGCTTGCATCCCGTTGGTTGCACTGCCGCCATCTGCTGGCCGGTAGCTCTGACACAGTTCTTTGCCGCGCCGCTGTGCTGCAGCTGCTGTTCTTGAGAAGAGGAAGAATGGATCACGTGACTGACGGACAGCGCCCGTTAAAGCTGGTGTCTGGAGTTTCCGTTCGTTTCCAACGTATGTATCATTTTTCAACAGAGCTTAAATGTGTCAGTCTGGTTCGATACTACAATATAATATTAGCATAAAGCAATATAAAAATTTATTTATGAGCCCCGCCTTCGTCTCATAGACCCCCATGTTATCCGAAAAAGCGCCGGCCAGCGTCAGCCAATAGATTTCGAGCTTCCGCGTTCTCGTGTTGTCAATCAAAGTGTGGAGCAGCCAGAGAGCACGGCCGCTCGCCCAGCAGAGGAGAGTTAGCAACGCAGCAGCCACCGCGCTCACCTCGGATATATCCACTGTCTGCTGAACATCCACCGTAAACAGCTCAACATGGAGGATGCTGTAGGACTCGGAGGCTCTCATTTTCACCTGACAAATAATTCGCGTGCACAATTAAAGGGGCGTGGCTTGGTCGCTCATGAAAGCAGAGAGAGGGCGGAACCTCGAGACTTTGGATTAAAAAAAAAACCTCTCTCTTTCAAAACTCCGGACACGAACTTTAAAGGGGCTGTATCATGCTTTTTTAGCTAGTCCAAACCATAGAAATGGCATTAATATGGTAATAGTTTATTTTTGGCGCAAAGGAAAAGTCATTTTGTGTGAAATAAAAGATTTTCTGGGGCTAATTCTGAAACCCGGAAGAGAAAACGCTCCGTTTCACTGAAATCCCGCCTCTCCCCCTGTGGACTTTGACTGACAGCTACTTCAGCCAATCAGCGCTTTGTTAGCGTCTCTAAGGGTTAGCTTTAGCTCTTTAGCTCTAGCTTCTCTACACACAAAGACAAGCGAAAACGTCTTTTCCTGTTAGAAACTCACCAAGCGCAGACCCTTCAGACTCTTGCTCTTGCTTGATTGTTGCTTTCAGACGATGGTTAAAGTTTATCTCCGTAATCAGAGTTGGAAAAAAGCGGCAACGCTGATTGCCGAGGGCCTGCAGGAGGGGGGCTCAGGGGAGCCATCTTCTCCGTGTGATGTGAATGTGGGAAAACGGAGCGTTTTCACGGGTGCGGGAGGGGCTGCCTCTCTGAGCAGCACAACAACAAGGAAAGCTCAAACATGCAGGCATGAAGGAAAAAAATGCTTTGGGGGTGTTTTAGGTGAGTACATAACTATATAACAAGGTTAAAACATACAGAAAGTGAATTTTGCATGATACAGCCCCTTTAAGGAAGCATATTTTTTTGTTTAGAGTTCCGTTTCTGTTCTTTGGATTTTTATCTTTTGAATGTGACTTCATAGGTTGGTTTTGGACTATAATATTTTGGAAAGTAATCTTTTAAGTTGCTGTTGAATTATTTTTTTACTGTTCTATTTAAACTCCCTGTTCATTTTACTGTTATGTTTGCACCCTAATTAAAAAATATTTCTAGATTTGTTTATTAAGTTACTGTTGCACTACTGTTATTTATATTGTTTTATCTAAATGACTTCATTTTACAATGCACTTTAATTTAAAAATTTAAAAATGCAACAACATATATTCCTAGATTTATTTAAGTTGTTGTTGCACTACTGTTTAATATTGTTCTATTTAAATTCCCTTTTAATCTAAAAATATTGGTGCTGCACTTTAAGTTATTGAAAATAATTATTCCTAGACTGATTTCGTTCAATTGCATTTGCACTGCTGTTTTTTATACTGTTCTATTTAAAAATAAATGCCTTGAATTTGCTGTATTGATTCATGTTTTAGAGGGTTTAACCTGAGCCAGGCCTCACCACAGTGATAATCATGTGACAGTCATGCAGGCGTGCATGGTATTATTTTATAATATACTGGTATCGGATCGGTACTCGGTATCGGCCGATACCAACAGTAAAAGTATCGGAATCGGTATCGGGAGGCAAAAAATGGTATCGGAACATCTCTAGAATTTACATTGTACAGAGAAGTTCTGGGCCTCATCTGACTTAAACACAAAATGCCTACGTTTCAAGCCAAAGAATGAGTTTCTCTCCCTGGAGCAGCCATGACTCCAGCAGCAGGTGGTAAAATCCATGGCAACGCCGGTTGTTTCATTCACGGTTAAACAGAGCGAGAGGCTGGTCATGTGTTGTTACCTAATGTAGGCTTAACATGTGTTTGGATGTGTAATACAAGAGAGGGGGTCTGCAAAGTGTTGGACTGTTCATCTTCTCCTTTATTACAGATTATTTATCGAAATTGAAGCACATACATTGGCAGTCCATCATTTAATATTGGAGTTTATTTAGCCTTTTTTTTTCTGTTTCTGAATCGCGACGATTTTCATGTCAAATGTGCAACGCGCACCCACGCCGACATGTGAAGCATGGGCAAGGCTTAATATCACAGGCTATAAATAATGTGCAGACGCTAGAATTAGCAAGTGTACACATAGGGTACGCTACCTGGTAGAAGCTCCTGCACGTGAAGCAGAGCAGTGAGGGTGTTTGCGTTTCAGGTGCTGTGGCGTAGACGACGTGGTGTTGTGGTATGCAAGTTCGGCATTGCAGTTGCCACACTGAACATTTTCAGCACTTCGAAGTGTGAAGTGGTCCAACACGCCAGACGTCTTTTTCGCCTGCCTTCCACCATTTTTCAACCAAACCCTGCCCGGCATATGTCCGTCAGTCATAGCGGTCCGGGTGACACACATGCCCCCACACGTGGCCGCTCTCTCTCTCTCTCTCTCTCTCTCTCTCTCTCTCTCTCTCTCACTTCATCGCTATGTAAGGTTAATTAAATAAAGCCTCGAGGTATAAGAATTTGCCTCAATCATTTTTTGTACTCGAGTTACTCGAGTAATAGTTGCAGCCCTACTGTATTTAATGACAGTTGTGTTTCAATATGTAACAGGTTAAGATTAAATCAGTACTGGCTTCTTCCTACATGTAGATGACTCTGGCTCCACCTTAACTTTCGCTTTTCAACAGCAGTCAGCCTGAAGTGTTTGGTTTCCATAAAGGACCCTGTTACTGTAACGTGTCACAGTGCCGAATGATCTGGATTGAAGTTCATGATGATAACCATATAGAATACTCAAAACACCACGTGCAACCTCTACAAATGAAGTTATTTCATTTCCATTCAGCACCACTACTTAGAAATGCTAAATGCAAAAACACTGCTGTGCTTGTGTTGAGCAAGAACTAGGGCTGTCACGATTATTACAATATTCGTGAATCGCGATTTTTTTTTTTTAATATTTCCAAATATTTTCCATATTCGCGATAACCGTGAATTATTTATTTTATCCACAAAGTTGCATAAAACTCAGAATCTGACGTCATGGTGGAGCGCCAGCAGCAGCAGCCGCATGCAGCGCCGCAGCCTCACCCACCCTGCCGTTTCCCTCTCGTCTCGGCTGTTTGGAGGAGGGGTGTGATGTTTCTGCAGGATGTTTTGTTGTGCATATTTGTACCAGCAATAAAACTCGAGCGTCCAGCACGGCACAATTTAGTCACGCGAATGAATTCACACACCAGTGATGAAACTCGCGCATCTAGCGCTGCACCATTTCATTTGTTGTGCGAATGCAGTCACGCTCCAACGTGTCCAGTGGAAACACGGCGTAACACTGGTGGCTGTACAGTTCAGAGTTTTAAAACTTACCATCACCTCCACCTCAGCCGCCGTCCACACCACCTCCTCTGTAGGGCTGGACGATATGGCTAAAAATTTTATCATGATATAATATAGGTCTTAATTTTGGTTGATACGATATAATTCTGATATCAATATAAATTAAAGCCGCAAGCGGCGTTGGACGGGACCTCGCCCTCTGGCAAGGTGGCCCCACTGAGGCCGTCCTCGTACCTTGATGACCGAAGTCCAGGTCACTGGGAACCCTGGTACTCCATAGACTTCCAGCACCCTCTCACCCACTAACATGGAGTTGTTTGCATCTCCTATCTGCTGACATAGAGTTGTTAGCATCTCTCATCCGCTAGCATGTAGCTGTTAGCATCTCCTATCTACTGACATGTAGCTGTTAGCATCTGTCATCCGCTAACATGTAGCTGTTAGCATCTCCCATCCGCTTACCTGTAGCTGTTAGCATCTCCCATCCACTCACATGTAGCTGTTAGCATCTTCCATCCACTAGCATGTAGCTGTTAGCATCTCCCATCCACTCACATGGAGTAGTGAGCATCTCCCATCCACTAACATGTAGGTGTTAGCATCTCCCATCCACTAACATGGAGCTGTTAGCATCTCCCATCCACTAACATGGAGTAGTTAGCATATCCCATCCACTAACATGGAGTAGTTAGCATCTCCCATTCAGCGGGGGCCACGGCAATGGAGCTTCCCGCACTGCAGCTCCATTGCCGTGGCCCCTGCTGAATCGGTTGGATCTAAATAACTTCTGAAGGACTCCTATAGTGACTCTTTACACCGCTGAAACTCTGAAAGAAGGATGAAATTGTTGTAAACAAGCTTGAATACTATGTTTTAGGCCTTCAGAGATCTATATGACATGACTGAAAAATAACATCATATGTACCCTTTAATGACAGCTGCTGTCGACTGCACTGCATGCCCATATATGGTCAGTAGTGGACTTCCTGTTGGATTTAGGTTATTGGTGTCAATGGGTGATTTTTAGATCTCGATGAGATGAACACATGAGCAATTGGTTTTATCTCTCTACGACATTCCTACGGGCTGTAGCGACCATTTTTTCCAAAAATGTGACTTTTATTTTGAAGGGCTGATAAAATCCACACCGTGTGACTTTTGACAAAGTTTGAAACATCGTTTGTAGAGAAGCTTCTCCTCTATCAGGCCGCATTACTTTGACGTCTCTACGACAAACGGTCTCGGACAAGATAATTTTTAAATGAGGAGTGATTTTTACTTTGAAAGGGAAATAGCGGACTTCCTGTTTGATTTAGGTAATGCATGTCAATGGAAGATTTTTAGATGTTGATAAGACAAACACATGAGCAATTGGTTTGATCTCTCTACGACATTCCTACGGGCAGTAGCGACCGCTTTATTAAAAATGTGACTTTTATTTTGAAAGGGAAATAACGGACTTCCTGTTGGATTTTGGTTTTTGGTGTCAATTGGTCAGTTTTAGATCTCTGTGAGACTAACGCATGACCATTGGTTTTATCTCTCTCCGGCTTTTCTTTGGGCCGTAGCGACCATTGTAGTGTTTCAAGTGGGTTTTAAGACTTTTAGCTTTAAGGGTTAACAGCATCCACACCATGAGACTTTTGAAAAAGTTTTTAACAATATCGGAAGAGAAACTTGTCCTCTATTATTTCACGCCACTCTGATGTCTCTACGACAAACGGTCTCGGAGCAGATAATTTTTAAATGAGGAGTGATTTTTTTACTTTGAAAGGGAAATAGCGGACTTCCTGTTGGATTTAGGTCTTTTTTGTCAATGAGAGATTTGTAGACCTCGACGAGCCGAACGTGTGAATAATTGGTTTGATCTCTCTACAACATTCCTATTGGCCATAGCGACCCTTTTTTCAAAAATGTGAGTTTTATTTTGAAGGGCTAATAAAATCCAAACCGTGTGACTTTTGAAAAAGTTGTTCACATCTATTACAGAGACACTTCTATTCTATCCGGCCGCGCTACTCTGACATTTCTACAATAAATGGTGTTGTAAAACACCTGCGTGAAGCTTTTACTTTGAAAGGTAATTGGCGGACTTCCTGTTGGATTTAGGTCAAGGGTGTCAATGGATGATTTTTAGATCTTAATGAGTTGAACATGTCAGCAATTGGTTTTATCTCTCTACGACATTCCTAGTTGACAGGGGTGCAGAATTTACTGTGTCTCGGTTGTGCTAGTTGAAGGTGCTAGTTTGTAGGTGGCGCTAGAGAGCAGATGGGGTTCATTTTTTTATTTTATAAAATTTTTCGCGAGTGTGCATGTGCCTGCCAAATTTGGTGAGTTTTCGTGCATGTTCAGGGGGTCAAATTTGCCGTCGAACATGCGGGATGTATAATAATAATAATAATAATTAAAGCCGCAAGCGGCATTGGACGGGACCTCGCCCTCTGGCAAGGTGGCCCGACTGAGGTCGTCCTCGTACCTTGATGACCGAAGTCCAAGTCACTGGGAACCTTGCTCCTCCATAGACTTCCAGCACCCTCTCACCCACTAACATGGAGTTGTTAGCATCCCCCATCCACTGATGTGGAGCTTTTAGCATCTGTCATCCGCTAACATGTAGCTGTTAGCATCCCCCATCTGCTAGCATGTAGCTGTTAGCATCTTCCATTCGCTAACATGTAGCTGTTAGCATCTCCCATCCGCTAACATGTAGCTGTTAGCATCTCCCATCCGCTAGCATGTAGCTGTTAGCATCTTCCATCCGCTAACATGTAGCTGTTAGCATCTCTCATCCGCTAGCATGTAGCTGTTAGCATCTCCCATCCGCTAACATGTAGCTGTTAGCATCTTCCATCCGCTAGCATGTAGCTGTTAGCATCTTCCATCCGCTAACATGTAGCTGTTAGCATCTCCCATCCGCTAGCTTGTAGCTGTTAGCATCTTCCATCTGCTAACATGTAGCTGTTAGCATTTCTCATCCGCTAGCATGTAGCTGTTAGCATCTCCCATCCGCTCACATGTAGCTGTTAGCATCTTCAATCCGCTAGCATATAGCTGTTAGCATCTCGTATCTCTCACCCGCTAGCATGTAGCTGTTAGCATCTCTCACCCGCTAGCATGTAGCTGTTAGCATCTCTCACCCGCTAACATGTAGCTGTTAGCATCTTCCATCCGCTACATGTAGCTGTTAGCATCTCCCATCCGCTAACATGTAGCTGTTAGCATCTCCCATCCGCTAGCATGTAGCTGTTAGCATCTTGCATCCGCTTGCATGTAGCTGTTAGCATCTCTCATCCGCTAACATGGAGTTGTTAGCATGTCCCACCCACTAACATGTATCTGTTAGCATCTGTCATCCGCTAACATGTAGCTGTTAGCATCTCCCATCCGCTAACATGTAGCTGTTAGCATCTCTCATCCGCTAGCATGTAGCTGTTAGCATCTCCCATCCGCTAACATGTAGCTGTTAGCATCTCCCATCCGCTAACATGTAGCTGTTAGCATCTCCCATCTCCCACCTGAATATCCATTTGAGTGTCAGAGTAGCGTTATTCCATACATCCCATTGTCTGTCTGTGCATCCACGTATCCATCCATCCATCATTTATCCACCTGCTTAAAGACTGATTTCAGGTATATGGTGTGTATCAGGTGATATTTCTGCAGGGTGACAGCTGTTTAGATCATTCCAATGTGTTTCAAGTGTTGCTTCCTCAGTGGCTTGCTGCTGCAGGGGCACTGTTGCTTCAGTCATGTGTGATTTGTGGTCACGGTGCGCCATCTACTGTGGAAAGCCGGTACAACATGCAGAATGTTTTACAGCTGGTCTGAGACCAGCCACAGAGGCTCAATGCCCATATATGGCTTAAGTAGGTCACATGATGTTAGAGTGTGACTCGGCAGACACACAGTTTCTCTTTGGTAAAAACAGCTGGGGAAATGCATTTCCGTGGACCAAAGTGAGCAAACAATGTCAGAAAGTGATAGGAAATGTAGTTGTCTTTCACTGTAGAGCTTTTCAGAGCAGTCAGACTTATAGTTTTGAAACGGGAGGCTTAATTGATGAAGAAAGTGAGATTTTTGAGCAAAATTTGAGCAAAATTTTGAGCAGAAAGTGTGAATGACGGACTTCCTGTTGCATTTAGGTCATAGGCACGAGTGAGAAAGTTGTAGATCTCGATGAGACGAACGCGTGCATATGTTTCTTTTCTCTGTACCACACTGTGAAGGGTGAAACAGTCCATATTAGTGGTTTTTGAGTGAAAAGTGTTTTGAGGCACATTTGATTTGACAGGAAATAACGGACTTCCTGTTGGATTTAGGTATAGGTATGTCTCTTGGTAAATTGTAGAGCTCGATGAGACGAACTCATCCATGTTGATTTTATTTCTCTGCGATATTCGTGCGGGTCGCACTGTCCATTGTAGTGTTGCAAGTGCGTTTTCAGACTTCAAACTTTAAGGGTTAATAAAATCCACACCCTGAGACTTTTGAAAAAGTTTTTAACAACTTTGTGAGAGACACTTGTCCTCTTTTATTTGGCACTACTCTGACGTCTCGACGACAAGCGGTCTCGGAGCAGATAATTTTTAAAGGAGGAGTCATTTTTTGCCAAATTTTACACTGAAAGGGAAATAGTGGACTTCCTGTTGGGTTTAGGACATTTTTGTCAATGAGAGACTTTTAGATCTCGAGGAGACGAACGCATCCACATCGATTTGGTCTCTCTGCGACATTCCTAATGGTTGCTGTGGCTATTTTACTGTTTCTAGGTGGCGCTAGAGAGCAGATGAGGTGATAGGGTTAATTTTTTCATTATATCAAGTGGCCACCGGTCCGGATGTCCGTGCCAAATTTGGTGAGTTTTCGTGCATGTTTAGGGGGTCAAATTAGTGCTCGAGTGCGACAGTAAAATAATAATAATAATATAGAAACAAACGAACGAAGAACAATAGAGGCCTTGCCCTCGGGCAAGGTGGCCTCAGTTCTGAGGCCACCTCGCCCTCGGGCTCGGTCCCTAATTAAAGCCGCAAGCGGCATTGGACGGGACCTCGCCCTCTGGCAAGGTGGCCCGACTGAGGTCGTCCTCGTACCTTGATGACCGAAGTCCAGGTCACTGGGAACCTTGCTCCTCCATAGACTTCCAGCACCCTGTCACCGAACATGGAGTTGTTAGCATCTCCCATCCACTAACATGTAGCTGTTAGCATGTCTTTTTCACTAACATGCAGCAGTTAGCATCTCATATCCACTAACATGGAGTTGTTAGCATGTCCCATCCACTAACATGTAGCTGTTAGCATCTGTCATCCACTAACATGGAGTTATTAGCATCTCCAATCCATTAACATGTAGATATTAGCATCTGTCATACACTAACATGAAGGTGTTAGCATCTGTCATCCGCTGACATGTAGCTGTTAGCATCTCTCATATACTAACATTTAGCTGTTAGCACTGAAGTCTCAGTCATTGGGAACCTTGCCAGTACATAAACATTCATTTTCATGACTTGACCTCATTTTCTGTTGTAATTGGGCTTTCAATTTGAAGGAATTTTGGGCTTTTATTTTGGAAAGACAGTACACGCTGTCATAATCATGACTAACCCCTTGGTACTCCATAAACATACATTTTCATGACTCTACATCATTTTCTGTTGTAAACGGGATTTTTTTATAAAGGATTTTTTTGCTTTTATTTTGGAAAGGTAGTACATGCAACTCCGGTTTTTTGAGACCTGGACATTATTTGTAGGTGTGTGCCTGCTCATTTATTCACTCAGACAGACATGGTGCAGCTCGGAGTCCTTCAGAAGTTATTTAGATCCAACCGATTCAGCAGGGGCCACGACAATGGAGCTTCCCGCACTGCAGCTCCATTGCCGTGGCCCCCGCTGAATCGGTTGGATCTGAATAACTTCTGAAGGACTCCGAGAGTGACTTTTTACATCGCTGAAACTCTGAAAGAAGGATGAATTTGTTGTAAACAAGCTTGAATACTATGTTTTGGGCCTTCAGAGACCTATATGACATGACTGAAAAATAGCATCATATGTACCCTTTAATGACAGCTGCTGTCAGCTCAATGACTGCACTGCATGCCCATATATGGTCAGTAGTGGGCTTCCTGTTGGATTTAGGTTATTGGTGTCAATGGGTGATTTTTAGATCTCGATGAGATGAACACATGAGCAATTGGTTTTATCTCTCTACGACATTCCTATGGACTGCAGCGGCCATTTTTCCCAAAAATGTGACTTTTATTTTGAAGGGCTGATAAAATCCACACCGTGTGACTTTTGACAAAGTTTGAAACATCGTTTGTAGAGAAGCTTCTCCTCTTTCAGGCTGCATTACTTTGACGTCTCTACAACAAATGGTCTCGGACAAGAAAATTTTTAAATGAGGAGTGATTTTTACATTGAAAGGGAAATAGCGGACTTCCTGTTGGATTTAGGTTATTATTGTCAATGAGAGATTTTCAGATCTCGATGAGACGAACGCGTGAGCCATTGGTTTGATCTGTCTACGACATTCCCACGGGCCGTTGCGTAGGAGTCATTTTTTTTGACCAAATTTTACACTGAAAGGGAAATATCGGACTTCCTGTGCAATTTCGGACATTTTTGTCAATGAGAGATTTTTAGATCTCGATGAGACGAATGCATCCACGTTGATTTGATCTCTCTACGACATTCGTGCGGGTAGCAGCGTCCATTGTAGTGCTTCAAGTGGGTTTTCAGACTCAAACTTTAAGGGTTAATAAAATCCACACCCTGAGACTTTTGACAAAGTTTTCAACAACTTTGGAAGAGGAACTTGTCCTCTACGATTTCACGCCATCCTGACATCTTTACGACAAGTGGTCTCAGAGCAGATAATTTTTAAATGAGGAGTGATTTTCTGAAAATTTTATCTTGAAAGGGAAATAGCGGACTTCCTGTTGGATTTAGGTATAGGTATTCCTCTTGGGCAGTTTTGGATCTCGATGAGACGAACGCCTGAGCATTGGTTTGATCTCTGTACGACATTCCTACGGGCCGTGGCGGCTATTTAACTGTTTCTAGGTGGCACTAGAGAGCAGATGGGGTTATAGTGTTAATTTTTACACTTTTGAAAATTTTATGATTGTCTGGATGTGCCTACCAAATTTAGTGACTAGACATTCATGTTTAGCGGGTCAAATTTGGTGTCGAATACGGCAACTTTTGGCTATTATGTTGATCGGGAAATACTGGACTTCCTGTTGGATGTAGGTCATCGTGGACAGATCGTAATTGTTAGATCCCGAGCAGATGAATGAATGGGCGGTACTTTGATCTGTCTGAGACATTCGCACTGGCCGTGGCGGAGATTTTACTGTTTTTCGTGTTTGGTAGTTCCTAGGTGGCGCGAGAGAGCATATGGGGTAAATTTTTTTTATTGCATAAAATTTTTCGCCTGTCTGGATGTGCCTGCCAAATTTGGTGAGTTTTCGTGCATGTTAAGGGGGTCAAATTGGCCGTCGATGTCCAGGCAGGAAAATAATAATAATAATAATAAGAAGAAACGAACGAAGAACAATAGAGGCCTTGCCCTCAGGCAAGGTGGCCTCAGTTGAGGCCACCTCGCCCTCGGGCTCGGTCCCTAATTAAAGCCGCAAGCGGCATTGGACGGGACCTCGCCCTCTGGCAAGGTGGCCCGACTGAGGTCGTCCTCGTACCTTGATGACCGAAGTCCAAGTCACTGGGAACCTTGCTCCTCCATAGACTTCCAGCACTTTCTCACCCACTAACATGGAGTTGTTAGGATCCCCCATCCACTGACGTGGAGCTTTTAGCATCTGTCATCCGCTAACATGTAGCTGTTAGCATCCCCCATCTGCTAACAGGTAGCTGTTAGCATCTCTCATCCGCTAGCAAGTAGCTGTTAGCATCTCTCATCCGCTAGCAAGTAGCTGTTAGCATCTCCCATCCACTCACATGTAGCTGTTAGCATCTCCCATCCGCTCACATGCAGCTGTTAGCATCTCCCTTCCGCTATCATGTAGCTGTTAGCATCTCCCATCCGCTATCATGTAGCTGTTAGCATATGTCATCCGCTAACATGTAGCTGTTAGCATCTCCCATCCGCTAACATGTAGCTGTTAGCATCTCCCGTCCGCTAACATGTAGCTGTTAGCATTTCCCATCCGCTAACAGGTAGCTGTTAGCATCTCCCATCCGCTAACATGTAGCTGTTAGCATCTCCTATCCACTGACATGGAGTTGTTAGCATGTCCCACCCACTAACATGTAGCTGTTAGCATCTGTCATCCGCTAACATGTAGCTGTTAGCATCTCCCATCCGCTAACATGTAGCTGTTGGCATCTCCCATCCGCTAACATGTAGCTGTTAGCATCTCCCATCTGCTAGCATGTAGCTGTTAGCGTCTTCCATCCGCTAACATGTAGCTGTTAGCATCTCTCATCCGCTAGCATGTAGCTGTTAGCATCTCTCACCCGCTAGCATATAGCTGTTAGCATCTCCCATCCGCTAACATATAGCTGTTAGCATCTCCCATCCGCTAACATGTAGCTGTTAGCATCTCCCATCCGCTAACATGTAGCTGTTAGCATCTCCCATCTGCTAGCATGTAGCTGTTAGCGTCTTCCATCCGCTAACATGTAGCTGTTAGCATCTCTCATCCGCTAGCATGTAGCTGTTAGCATCTCTCATCCGCTAGCATATAGCTGTTAGCATCTCGTATCTCTCACCCGCTAGCATGTAGCTGTTAGCATCTCTCACCCGCTAGCATGTAGCTGTTAGCATCTTCCATCCGCTAACATGTAGCTGTTAGCATCTCCCATCCGCTAACATGTAGCTGTTAGCATCTCCCATCCGCTAGCATGTAGCTGTTAGCATCTTGCATCCGCTAACATGTAGCTGTTAGCATCTCTCATCCGCTAACATGGAGTTGTTAGCATGTCCCACCCACTAACATGTAGCTGTTAGCATCTGTCATCCGCTAACATGTAGCTGTTAGCATCTCCCATCCGCTAACATGTAGCTGTTAGCATCTCTCATCCGCTAGCATGTAGCTGTTAGCATCTCCCATCCGCTAACATGTAGCTGTTAGCATCTCCCATCCGCTAACATGTAGCTGTTAGCATCTCCCATCCGCTAACATGTAGCTGTCAGCATCTCCTATCCGCTAACATGGAGTTGTTAGCATGTCCCACCCACTAACATGTAGCTGTTAGCATCTGTCATCCGCTAACATGTAGCTGTTAGCATCTCCCATCCGCTAACATGTAGCTGTTAGCATCTCCCATCCGCTAACATGTAGCTGTTAGCATCTCCCATCCACTAACATGTAGCTGTTAGCATCTGTCATCTGATTCAGCAGGGGCCACGGCAATGGATTGCAGTGCGGGAAGCTCTATTGCCGTGGCCCCCGCTGAATCGGTTGGATTTAAATAACTTCTGAAGGAATCCAAGATGCACCATGTTTGTCTGAGTGAGTATATGAGCAGGCACACCCCTATAAATAAGGTCCAGGTATCAAAAAAACCGGAGTTGCCCTTTAACACTGTTGAATTTGAAATTATCCCTGTGCTTTGTTAAAAATGTCATATTTTGCAAAAATATGGGGTGTGAGGCTCTTATTTTGATAGTCATGTCTGCTCCACTATGTCAAACACCAATATATCCATGTGAGTGTGATTCCATACATTCATTTGCCTGTTTGAGCAGCAATCCATCACTCGTGTGATTTATGGTCACGGAGCGCCATCTACTGTGGAAAGCAGGGACAACATGCAGAATGTTTTACAGCAGCTCTCAGATCAGCCCTGAGGCTCAATGCCCATATATGGCTTAAGTAGGTCACATGATGTTAGAGTGTGACTCGGCAGACACACAGTTTCTCTTTGGTAAAAACAGCTGGTTATAGGCATTCCCGTTGCCCAAAATGAAAAAAACACCCTCAAGTTTGATAGGCATTTTAGTTGTCTTTACAAATGTCAAGTTTTCAGAGCATTCAGACTTATAATTTTGACCATGGAAGCCTTAATTGGTGAAGAAGGAGAGAGTTTTTGAGCAAAAATGTACAATAAAAGTGTGAATGATGGACTTCCTGTTTGATTTAGGTCATGGGTACGAGTGAGTAAGTTGTAGATCTCGATGAGACGAACGCGTGCATATGTTTCTTTTCTCTGTACGACACTGTGAAAGGTGAAACAGTCCATATTAGTGGTTTTTGAGTGAAAAGTGTTTTGAGGCACATTTGATTTGACAGGAAATAACGGACTTCCTGTTGGATTTAGGTATAGGTATGTCTCTTGGTAAATTGTAGAGCTCGATGAGACGAACTCATCCATGTTGATTTTATTTCTCTGCGACATTAGTGCGGGTCGCACTGTCCATTGTAGTGTTGCAAGTGCGTTTTCAGACTTCAAACTTTAAGGGTTAATAAAATCCACACCCTGAGACTTTTGAAAAAGTTTTTAACAACTTTGTGAGAGACACTTGTCCTCTTTTATTTGGCACTACTCTGACGTCTCCACGACAAGCAGTCTCGGAGCAGATAATTTTTAAAGGAGGAGTCATTTTCGGCTGATTTTCATCAAAATTTGACATATAACTCAAAATAGCGGATTTCCTGTTGGTTTTAGCCCAAAAAAAACAGATCCTTTTTTGTAGATCTCGAGGAGACGAACGCATGAGAGTTGGTTTGATCTCTCTGCGACATTCCTGCGAGTTACGGTGGGCTTTTTTCACGTTTCTAGGTGGCGCTAGAGAGCGGATGGAGATATGGGGTTAATTTTTCCATTTTATGAAATTTTTCACCAGTCTGCATGTGCCTGCCAAATTTGGTGAGTTTTCATGCATGTTTAGGGGGTCAAATTAGGGTTCAAAGCGGCGGCACGATAATAAGAAGAAACGGACGAAGAACAATAGAGGCCTTGCCCTCAGGCAAGGTGGCCTCAGTTGAGGCCACCTCGCCCTCGGGCTCGGTCCCTAATTAAAGCCGCAAGCGGCATTGGACGGGACCTCGCCCTCTGGCAAGGTGGCCCCACTGAGGCCGTCCTTGTACATTGATGACCGAAGTCCATGTCACTGGGAACCTTGCTCCTCCATAGACTTGTAGCACCCTCTCACCCACTAACATGGAGTTGTTAGCATCTGTCATCCGCTGGCATGTAACTGTTAGCATCTCCCATCCACTCACAGGTAGCTGTTACCATCTCCCATCCGCTAACATGTAGCTGTTACCATCTCCCATCCACTAACATGTAGCTGTTAGCATCTCCCATCCACTAACATGCACTTGTTAGCATGTCCCATCCGCTAATATGTAGCTGTTAGCATCTGTCATCCGCTAACATGTAGCTGTTAGCATCTCCCATCCACTAACATGTAGCTGTTAGCATCTGTCATCCGCTAACATGTAGCTGCTAGCATCTCCCATTTGCTAACATGTAGCTGTTAGCATCTGTCATCCGCTAACATGTAGCTGCTAGCATCTCCCATCCGCTAACATGTAGCTGTTATCATCTCCCTTCCGCTAACATGTAGCTGTTTGCATCTCCCATCCGCTAACATGTAGCTGTTAGCATCTCCTATCCACTAACATGGAGTTGTTAGCATGTCCCATCCACTAACATGTAGCTGTTAGCATCTCTCATCCACTAACATGGAGTTATTAGCATCTCCAATCAATTAACATGTAGATATTAGCATCTGTCATACACTAACATGAAGGTGTTAGCATCTCTCATCCACTAACATTTAGCTGTTAGCACTGAAGTTTAGGTAATCGGGAACCTTGTCAGTACATAAACATTCATTTTCATGACTTGACCTCATTTTCTGTTGTAAATGCGCTTTTAATTTGAAGGAATTGTGGGCTTTTATTTTGGAAAGTCAGTACATGCTGTTATAATCATGACTAACCCCTTCGTACTCCATAAACATACATTTTCATGACTCTACATCATTTTCTGTTGTAAACGGGATTTTTTTTATAAAGGATTTTTTTGCTTTTATTTTGGAAAGGTAGTACATGCAACTCCGGTTTTTGGAGACCTGGACATTATTTATAGGTGTGTACATGCTCATTTATGCACTCAGACAGACATCGTGCAGCTTGGAGTCCTTCAGAAGTTATTTAGATCCAACCGATTCAGCAGGGGCCACGGCAATGGAGCTTCCCGCACTGCAGCTCCATTGCCGTGGCCCCCGCTGAATCGGTTGGACCTGAATAACTTCTGAAGGACTCCGAGAGTGACTTTTTACATCGCTGAAACTCTGAAAGAAGAATGAATTTGTTGTAAAGAAGGTTGAATACTATGTTTATGGCCTTCAGAGACCTATATGACATGACTGAAAAATAGCATCATATGTACCCTTTAATGACAGCTGCTGTCGACTGCACTGCATGCCCATATATGGTCAGTAGTGGACTTCCTGTTGGATTTAGGTTATTGGTGTGAATGGGTGATTTTTAGATCTCGATGAGATGAACACATGAGCAATTGGTTTTATCTCTCTACGACATTCCTACGGGCTGCGGCGGCCATTTTTTCCAAAAATGTGACTTTTATTTTGAAGGGCATATAAAATCCACACCGTGTGACTTTTGACAAAGTTTGAAACATCGTTTGTAGAGAAGCTTCTCCTCTTTCAGGCCGCATTACTTTGACGTCTCTACGACAAACGGTCTCGGACAAGATAATTTTTAAATGAGGAGTGATTTTTACTTTGAAAGGGAAATAGCGGACTTCCTGTAGGATTTGGGTATAGGTATGTCTCTGGGTAAATTTTAGATCTTGATAAGACAAACATATGAGCAATTGGTTTGATCTCTCTACGACATTCCTACAGGCAGTAGCGACCGCTTTATTAAAAATGTGACTTTTATTTTGAAAGGGAAATAACGGACTTCCTGTTGGATTTTGGTTTTCGGTGTCAATTGGTCATTTTTAGATCTCTGTGAGACTAACGCATGACCATTGGTTTTATCTCTCTCCGGCTTTTCTTTGGGCCGTAGCGACCATTGTAGTATTTCAGGTGGATTTTAAGACTTTTAGCTTTAAGGGTTAACAGCATCCACACCGTGAGACTTTTGAAAAAGTTTTTAAGAATATCGGAAGAGAAACTTGTCCTCTATTATTTCACGCCACTCTGACGTCTCTACGACAAACGGTCTCGGAGGAGATAATTTGTAAATGAGGAGTGATTTTTTACTTTGAAAGGGAAATAGCGGACTTCCTGTTGGATTTAGGTCTTTTTTGTCAATGAGAGATTTGTAGACCTCGACGAGACAAATGTATGAATAATTGGTTTGATCTCTCTACAACATTCCTATTGGCCATAGCGACCCTTTTTTCAAAAATGTGAGTTTTATTTTGAAGGGCTAATAAAATGTAAACCGTGTGACTATTGAAAATGTTGTTTACACCTCTTGTAGAGACACTTCTCCTCTATCAGAGCACACTACTCTGACATCTCTACAATAAATGGTGTTGTAAAAAAGCTGCGTGAAGCTTTTACTTTGAAAGGTAATTGGGGGACTTCCTGTTGAATTTAGGTCAAGGGTGTCAATGGATGATTTTTAGATCTTAATGAGTTGAACGTGTCATCAATTGGTTTTATTTCTCTACGACCTTCCTACTTGACAGGGGTGTAGATTTTATGTCTCTTGGTTGCTCTAGTTTGTGGGTGCTAGTTTGTAGGTGGCGCTAGAGAGCAGATGGGGTTAATTTTGTTATTTTATAAAATTTTTCGCGAGTCTGGATCTGCCTGCCAAATTTGGTGAGTTTTCGTGCATGTTTAGGGGGTTAAAATTGCGTTGAAAGACGCCAGGAGTATAATAATAATAATAAGAAAAAACAAACGAAGAACAATAGAGGCCTTGCCCTCAGGCAAGGTGGCCTCAGTTGAGGCCACCTCGCCCTCGGGCTCGGTCCCTAATTAAAGCCGCAAGCGGCATTGGACGGGACCTCGCCCTCTGGCAAGGTGGCCCGACTGAGGTCGTCCTCGTACCTTGATGACCGAAGTCCAGGTCACTGGGAACCTTGCTCCTGCATAGACTTCCAGCACCCTCTCACCCACTAACATGGAGTTGTTAGCATCCCCCATCCACTGACGTGGAGCTTTTAGCATCTGTCATCCGCTCATGTAGCTGTTAGCATCCCCCATCTGCTAACAGGTAGCTGTTAGCATCTCTCATCCGCTAGCAAGTAGCTGTTAGCATCTCTCATCCGCTAGCATGTAGCTGTTAGCATCTCCCATCCGCTAACATGTAGCTGTTAGCATATCTCATCCGCTAGAATGTAGCTGTTAGCATCTCCCGTCTGCTCACATGTAGCTGTTAGCATCTGTCATCCGCTAACATGTAGCTGTTAGCATCTCCCATCCGCTAACAGGTAGCTGTTAGCATCTCCCATCCGCTAACAGGTAGCTGTTAGCATCTCCTATCCACTGACATGGAGTTGTTAGCATGTCCCACCCACTAACATGTAGCTGTTAGCATCTGTCATACGCTAACATGTAGCTGTTAGCATCTGCCATCCGCTAACATGTAGCTGTTAGCATCTCCCATCCGCTAACATGTAGCTGTTAGCATCTCCCATCCGCTAACATGTAGCTGTTAGCATCTCGTATCTCTCACCCGCTAGCATGTAGCTGTTAGCATCTCTCACCCGCTAGCATGTAGCTGTTAGCATCCATCCATTTACATGACTTGACCTCATTGTGCTGTAAATGGGCTTTTATTTTGAAGGAATTATGACCTTCTATTTTAGAAACATAACACAGGCTTCCACTAACACAGTTTAACACGAAATTATGAAGCTGCTTTGTAAAAATATGTCATTTTTAGCAAAAATGTAACTTTTATTTTGAAGGGGTGTGAGGCTTTTATTTTGATAGTCATGTGTGCTCCACTTTAGCAAACACCAATATATCCATCTTGCTCCTCAATAACATCGATTTTCATGACTTGATCTCATTTTGTTGTAAATAGGCTTTTATTTTGAAGGAATTTTGACCTTATATTTTGGAAATGTAGTACATGCTTCCACTAACACTGTGTAAATCAAAATTATGAAGCTGCTTTATTAAAAATGTCATTTTTTGCAAAAATGTGACTTTTAATTTGAAGGGGTGTGAGGCTTTCATTTTGATAGTCATGTGTGCTCCACTTTAACAAACACCAATATATCCATCTTGCTCCTCAACAAACATCCATTTTCAAGACTTGACCTAATTTTCTGTTGTAAATGGGCTTTTATTTTGAAGGAATTTTGACCTTGTATTTTGGAAACGTAGTACATGCTTCCACTAATACTGTTTAACCTGAAATTAGGAAGCTGCTTTGTTAAAAATGTCATTTTTTAAAAAAAAGTGACTTTTATTTTGAAGGGGTGTGAGGCTTTTATTTTGATAGTCATGTGTGCTCCACTTTAGCAAACACCAGTATATCCATCTTGCTCCTCTATAACATCGATTTTCATGACTTGATCTCATTTTGTTGTAAATGGGCTTTTATTTTGAAGGAATTTTGACCTAATATTTTGGAAACATAGTACATGCTTCCACTAACACTGTTTACCCCGAAATTATGAAGCTGTTTTGTTAAAAATGTCATTTTCTGCAAAAATGTGACTTTTAGTTTGTGGGGGTCTGAGGCTTTTATTTTGATAGTCATGTGTGCTCCACCAATATATCAATTTGAGTGTCAAAATAGTATCATTCCATACCATTGTCTGTCTGTGCATCAATCTATCCATGCATTCATCCATCCATCCATCATTTATCCACCTATTAAAGACTGATTTCAGGTGTATGGTGTGTGTCAGGTGATATTTCTGCAGGGTGACATCTGTTTAGATCATTCCAATGTGTTTCAAGTGTTGCTTCCTCAGTGGCTTGCTGCTGCAGGGGCACTGTTGCTTCAGTCATGTGTGATTTGTGGTCACGGAGCGCCATCTACTGTGAAAAGCAGGTACAACATGCAGAATGTTTTACAGCTGGTCCCAGATCAGCCTATGCCCATATATGGCTTAAGTAGGTCACATGATGTTAGAGTGTGACTCGGCAGACACACAGTTTCTCTTTGGTCAAAACAGCTGGGGAAATGCATTTCCGTGGACCAAAGTGAGCAAACAATGTCAGAAAGTGATAGGCAATTTAGTTGTCTTTCACTGTAGAGCTTTTCAGAGCAGTCAGACTTATAGTTTTGAAACGGGAGGCTTAATTGATGAAGAAGGTGAGATTTTTGAGCAAAATTTGAGCAAAATTTTGAGCAGAAAGTGTGAATGACGGACTTCCTGTTGCATTTAGGTCATAGGCACGAGTGAGAAAGTTGTAGATCTCGATGAGACGAACGCGTGCATATGTTTCTTTTCTCTGTATGACATTCTGAAAGACAAACAATACATTGTCTTGGTTTTGGGGTGAGGAGTATTTTCAGGCACATTTGATTTGACAGGAAATAGCGGACTTCCTGTTGGATTTAGGTATAGGTATGTCTCTTGGTAAATTGTAGATCTCGATGAGACGAATTCATCCATGTCAATTTTATTTCTCTGCGACATTCGTGCGGGTCACACTGTCCATTGTAGTGTTGCAAGTGCATTTTCAGACTTCAAACTTTAAGGGTTAATAAAATCCACACCCTGAGACTTTTGAAAAAGTTTTGAACAACTTTGTGAGAGAAACTTGTCCTCTTTTATTTGGCACTGCTCTGACGTCTCCACGACAAGCGGTCTCGGCACAGATAATTTTTAAAGGAGGAGTCATTTTCGGCTGATTTTCATCAAAATTTGACATATAACTCAAAATAGCGGATTTCCTGTTGGTTTTAGCCAAAAAAAACCAGATCCTTTTTTGTAGATCTCAAGGAGACGAACGCATGAGAGTTGGTTTGATCTCTCTGCGACATTCCTGCAGGTTACGGTGGGCTTTTTTCACATTTCTAGGTGGCGCTAGAGAGCGGATGTAGATATGGGGTTAATTTTTCCATTTTATCAAATTTTTCACCAGTCTGCATGTGCCTGCCAAATTTGGTGAGTTTTCATGCATGTTTAGGGGGTCAAATTTGCCGTCAAACATGCGGGATGTATAATAATTAAAGCCGCAAGCGGCATTGGACGGGACCTCGCCCTCTGGCAAGGTGGCCCGACTGAGGTCGTCCTCGTACCTTGATGACCGAAGTCCAAGTCACTGGGAACCTTGCTCCTCCATAGACTTCCAGCACCCTCTCACCCACTAACATGGAGTTGTTAGCATCCCCCATCCACTGACGTGGAGCTTTTAGCATCTGTCATCCGCTAGCAAGTAGCTGTTAGCATCTCCCATCCACTCACATGTAGCTGTTAGCATCTCCCGTCCGCTAACATGTAGCTGTTAGCATCTGTCATCCGCTAACATGTAGCTGTTAGCATCTCCCGTCCGCTAACATGTAGCTGTTAGCATCTGTCATCCGCTAGCAAGTAGCTGTTAGCATCTCCCATCCACTCACATGTAGCTGTTAGCATCTCCCGTCCGCTAACATGTAGCTGTTAGCATCTGTCATCCGCTAACATGTAGCTGTTAGCATTTCCCATCCGCTAGCATGTAGCTGTTAGCATCTCTCATCCGCTAGCATGTAGCTGTTAGCATCTCCCATCCGCTCACATGTAGCTGTTAGCATCTTCCATCCGCTAGCATATAGCTGTTAGCATCTCTCATCCGCTAGCATGTAGCTGTTAGCATCTCCCATCCGCTCACATGTAGCTGTTAGCATCTTCCATCCGCTAGCATATAGCTGTTAGCATCTCGTATCTCTCACCCGCTAGCATGTAGCTGTTAGCATCTCTCACCCGCTAGCATGTAGCTGTTAGCATCTCTCACCCGCTAGCATGTAGCTGTTAGCATCTCCTATCCGCTAGCATGTAGCTGTTAGCATCTTCCATCCGCTAACATGTAGCTGTTAGCATCTCTCATCCGCTAGCATGTAGCTGTTAGCATCTCCCATCCGCTAACATGTAGCTGTTAGCATCTCCCATCTGCTAGCATGTAGCTGTTAGCATCTTCCATCCGCTAACATGTAGCTGTTAGCATCTGTCATCCGCTAACATGTAGCTGTTAGCATCTCCCATTCGCTAACATGTAGCTGTTAGCATCTCCCATCCGCTAACATGTAGCTGTTAGCATCTTCCATCCGCTAACATGTAGCTGTTAGCATCTCCTATCTGCTATCATGTAGCTGTTAGCATCTGTCATCCGCTAACATGTAGCTGTTAGCATCTCCCGTCCGCTAACATGTAGCTGTTAGCATCTGTCATCCGCTAGCAAGTAGCTGTTAGCATCTCCCATCCACTCACATGTAGCTGTTAGCATCTCCCGTCCGCTAACATGTAGCTGTTAGCATCTGTCATCCGCTAACATGTAGCTGTTAGCATTTCCCATCCGCTAGCATGTAGCTGTTAGCATCTCTCATCCGCTAGCATGTAGCTGTTAGCATCTCCCATCCGCTCACATGTAGCTGTTAGCATCTTCCATCCGCTAGCATATAGCTGTTAGCATCTCTCATCCGCTAGCATGTAGCTGTTAGCATCTCCCATCCGCTCACATGTAGCTGTTAGCATCTTCCATCCGCTAGCATATAGCTGTTAGCATCTCGTATCTCTCACCCGCTAGCATGTAGCTGTTAGCATCTCTCACCCGCTAGCATGTAGCTGTTAGCATCTCTCACCCGCTAGCATGTAGCTGTTAGCATCTCCCATCCGCTAGCATGTAGCTGTTAGCATCTTCCATCCGCTAACATGTAGCTGTTAGCATCTCCCATCTGCTAGCATGTAGCTGTTAGCATCTTCCATCCGCTAACATGTAGCTGTTAGCATCTGTCATCCGCTAACATGTAGCTGTTAGCATCTCCCATCCGCTAACATGTAGCTGTTAGCATCTCCCATCCGCTAACATGTAGCTGTTAGCATCTGTCATCCGCTAACATGTAGCTGTTAGCATCTCCCATCCACTCACATGTAGCTGTTAGCATCTTCCATCCGCTAACATGTAGCTGTTAGCATGTCCCACCCACTAACATGTAGCTGTTAGCATTTCCCATCCGCTAACATGTAGCTGTTAGCATCTCCCCTCCGCTAACATGTAGCTGTTAGCATCTCCCATCCACTAACATGTAGCTGTTAGCATCTGTCATCTGATTCAGCAGGGGCCACGGCAATGGATTGCAGTGCGGGAAGCTCCATTGCCGTGGCCCCCGCTGAATCGGTTGGATTTAAATAACTTCTGAAGGAATCCAAGGTGCACCACGTTTGTCTGAGTGAGTATATGAGCAGGCACACACCTATAAATAAGGTCCAGGTATCAAAAAAACCGGAGTTGCCCTTTAACACTGTTGAATTTGAAATTATCCCTGTGCTTTGTTAAAAATGTCATATTTTGCAAAAATATGGGGTGTGAGGCTCTTATTTTGATAGTCATGTCTGCTCCACTATGTCAAACACCAATATATCCATGTGAGTGTGATTCCATACATTCATTTGCCTGTTTGAGCAGCAATCCATCACTCGTGTGATTTATGGTCACGGAGCGCCATCTACTGTGGAAAGCAGGGACAACATGCAGAATGTTTTACAGCAGCTCTCAGATCAGCCCTGAGGCTCAATGCCCATATATGGCATAAGTAGGTCACATGATGTTAGAGTGTGACTCGGCAGACACACAGTTTCTCTTTGGTCAAAACAGCTGGGGAAATGCATTTCCGTGGACCAAAGTGAGCAAACAATGTCAGAAAGTGATAGGAAATTTAGTTGTCTTTCACTGTAGAGCTTTTCAGAGCAGTCAGACTTATAATTTTGACCATGGAAGCCTTAATTGGTGAAGAAGGAGAGAGTTTTTGAGCAAAAATGTACAATAAAAGTGTGAATGACGGACTTCCTGTTTGATTTAGGTCATGGGTACGAGTGAGTAAGTTGTAGATCTCGATGAGACGAACGCGTGCATATGTTTCTTTTCTCTGTACGACACTGTGAAGGGTGAAACAGTCCATGTTAGTGGTTTTTGAGTGAAAAGTGTTTTGAGGCACATTTGATTTGACAGGAAATAACGGACTTCCTGCTGGATTTAGGTATAGGTATGTCTCTTGGTAAATTGTAGAGCTCGATGAGACGAACTCATCCATGTTGATTTTATTTCTCTGCGACATTCGTGCGGGTCGCACTGTCCATTGTAGTGTTGCAAGTGCGTTTTCAGACTTCAAACTTTAAGGGTTAATAAAATCCACACCCTGAGACTTTTGAAAAAGTTTTTAACAACTTTGTGAGAGAAACTTGTCCTCTTTTATTTGGCACTACTCTGACGTCTCCACGACAAGCGGTCTCGGAGCAGATAATTTTTAAAGGAGGAGTCATTTTTTGCCAAATTTTACACTTTAAGGGAAATACGGGACTTCCTGTACGATTTAGGACATTTTTGTCAATGAGAGATTTTTAGATCTTGAGGAGACGAACGCATCCACATCAATTTGATCTCTCTACGACATTCCTAATGGTTGCTGTGGCTATTTTACTGTTTCTAGGTGGCGCTAGAGAGCCAATTGGGTTATGGGGTTAATTTTTCCACTTTATAAAATTTTTCGCCAGTCTGGATGTGCCCGCCAAATTTGGTGAGTTTTCGTGCATGTTTAGGGGGTCAAAATTGAGGTCAAACAGGTGGTGACGAAAATAATAATAAACCAACGAAGAACAATAGAGGCCTTGCCCTCAGGCAAGGTGGCCTCAGTTGAGGCCACCTCGCCCTCGGGCTCGGTCCCTAATTAAAGCCGCAAGCGGCATTGGACGGGACCTCGCCCTCTGGCAAGGTGGTCCCACTGAGGCCGTCCTTGCACCTTGATGACCGAAGTCCAAGTCACTGGGAACCTTGCTCCTCCATGGACTTCCAGCACCCTCTCACCCACTAACATGGAGTTGTTAGCATCCCCCATCCACTGACGTGGAGCTTTTAGCATCTGTCATCCGCTAACATGTAGCTGTTAGCATCTCCCATCTGCTAACATGTAGCTGTTAGCATCTCCTATCCACTGACATGGAGTTGTTAGCATGTCCCACCCACTAACATGTAGCTGTTAGCATCTGTCATCCGCTAACATGTAGCTGTTAGCATCTCCCATCCGCTAACATGTAGCTGTTAGCATCTCCCATCCGCTAACATGTAGCTGTTAGCATCTCTCATCCGCTAGCATGTAGCTGTTAGCATCTTCCATCCGCTAGCATATAGCTTTTAGCATCTCGTATCTGTCACCCGCTAGCATGTAGCTGTTAGCATCTCCCATCCGCTAACATGTAGCTGTTAGCATCTCTCATCCGCTAGCATGTAGCTGTTAGCATCTCCAATCTGCTAGCATGTAGCTGTTAGCATCTTCCATCCGCTCACATGTAGCTGTTAGCATCTCTCATGCGCTAGCATGTAGCTGTTAGCATCTCCCATCCGCTCACATGTAGCTGTTAGCATCTTCCATCCGCTAGCATATAGCTGTTAGCATCTCTCATCCGCTAGCATGTAGCTGTTAGCATCTCCCATCCGCTCACATGTAGCTGTTAGCATCTTCCATCCGCTAACATGTAGTTGTTAGCATCTCCCATCCGCTAGCATGTAGCTGTTAGCATCTTCTATCCGCTAACATGTAGCTGTTAGCATCTCTCATCCGCTAGCATGTAGCTGTTAGCATCTCCCATCCGCTAACATGTAGCTGTTAGCATCTTCCATCCGCTAGCATGTAGCTTTTAGCATCTCCCATCCGCTAACATGTAGCTGTTAGCATCTCCCATCCGCTAACATGTAGCTGTTAGCATCTTCCATCCGCTAGCATGTAGCTGTTAGCATCTCTCATCCGCTAGCATGTAGCTGTTAGCATCTTCCATCCGCTAGCATATAGCTGTTAGCATCTCGTATCTCTCACCCGCTAGCATGTAGCTGTTAGCATCTCTCACCCGCTAGCATGTAGCTGTTAGCATCTGTCATCCGCTAACATGTAGCTGTTAGCATCTCCCATCCGCTAACATGTAGCTGTTAGCATCTCCCATCCGCTAACATGTAGCTGTCAGCATCTCCTATCCGCTAACATGGAGTTGTTAGCTTGTCCCACCCACTAACATGTAGCTGTTAGCATCTGTCATCCGCTAACATGTAGCTGTTAGCATCTCCCATCCGCTAACATGTAGCTGTTAGCATCTCCCATCCGCTAACATGTAGCTGTTAGCATCTCCCATCCACTAACATGTAGCTGTTAGCATCTGTCATCTGATTCAGCAGGGGCCACGGCAATGGATTGCAGTGCGAGAAGCTCCATTGCCGTGGCCCCCGCTGAATCGTTTGGATTTAAATAACTTCTGAAGGAATCCAAGCTGCACCATGTTTGTCTGAGTGAGTATATGAGCAGGCACACACCTATAAATAAGGTCCAGGTATCAAAAAAACCGGAGTTGCCCTTTAACACTGTTGAATTTGAAATTATCCCTGTGCTTTGTAAAAAATGTCATATTTTGCAAAAATATGGGGTGTGAGGCTCTTATTTTGATAGTCATGTCTGCTCCACTATGTCAAACACCAATATATCCATGTGAGTGTGATTCCATACATTCATTTGCCTGTTTGAGCAGCAATCCATCACTCATGTGTGATTTGTGGTCACAGAGCGCCATCTACTGTAGAAAGCAGGGACAACATGCAGAATGTTTTACAGCAGCTCTCAGATCAGCCCTGAGGCTCAATGCCCATATATGGCATAAGTAGGTCACATGATGTTAGAGTGTGACTCGGCAGACACACAGTTTCTCTTTGGTAAAAACAGCTGGGGAAATGCATTTCCGTGGACCAAAGTGAGCAAACAATGTCAGAAAGTGATAGGAAATTTAGTTGTCTTTCACTGTAGAGCTTTTCAGAGCAGTCAGACTTATAGTTTTGAAACGGGAGGCTTAATTGATGAAGAAGGTGAGATTTTTTGAGCAAAATTTGAGCAAAATTTTTAGCAGAAAGTGTGAATGACGGACTTCCTGTTTGATTTAGGTCATGGGTACGAGTGAGTAAGTTGTAGATCTCGATGAGACGAACGCGTGCATATGTTTCTTTTCTCTGTACGACACTGTGAAGGGTGAAACAGTCCATATTAGTGGTTTTTGAGTGAAAAGTGTTTTGAGGCACATTTGATTTGACAGGAAATAGCGGACTTCCTGTTGGATTTAGGTATAGGTATGTCTCTTGGTAAATTGTAGAGCTCGATGAGACGAACTCATCCATGTTGATTTTATTTCTCTGCGACATTCGTGCGGGTCGCACTGTCCATTGTAGTGTTGCAAGTGCGTTTTCAGACTTCAAACTTTAAGGGTTAAAAAAATCCACACCCTGAGACTTTTGAAAAAGTTTTTAACAACTTTGGGAGAGACACTTGTCCTCTTTTATTTGGCACCAACCTGACGTCTCCACGACAAGCGGTCTCGGAGCAGATAATTTTTAAAGGAGGAGTCATTTTTTGCCAAATTTTACACTGAAAGGGAAATAGTGGACTTCCTGTTGGGTTTAGGACATTTTTGTCAATGAGAGACTTTTAGATCTCGAGGAGACGAACGCATCCACATCGATTTGGTCTCTCTGCGACATTCCTAATGGTTGCTGTGGCTATTTTACTGTTTCTAGGTGGCGCTAGAGAGCAGATGAGGTTATAGGATTAATTTTTTCATTATATCAAGTGGCCACCGGTACGGATGTCCGTGCCAAATTTGGTGAGTTTTCGTGCATGTTTAGGGGGTCAAATTAGTGCTCGAGTGCGACAGTAAAATAATAATAATAATATAGAAACAAACGAACGAAGAACAATAGAGGCCTTGCCCTCGGGCAAGGTGGCCTCAGTTCTGAGGCCACCTCGCCCTCGGGCTCGGTCCCTAATTAAAGCCGCAAGCGGCATTGGACGGGACCTCGCCCTCTGGCAAGGTGGCCCGACTGAGGTCGTCCTCGTACCTTGATGACCGAAGTCCAAGTCACTGGGAACCTTGCAGCTGTTAGCATCTCTCACCCGCTAGCATGTAGCTGTTAGCATCTCCCATCCGCTAACATGTAGCTGTTAGCATCTCTCACCCGCTAGCATGTAGCTGTTAGCATCTGTCACCCGCTAGCATGTAGCTGTTAGCATCTCTCACCCGCTAGCATGTAGCTGTTAGCATCTCTCACCCGCTAGCATGTAGCTGTTAGCATCTTCCATCCGCTAACATGTAGCTGTTAGCATCTCCCATCCACTAGCATGTAGCTGTTAGCATCTTCCATCCGCTAACATGTAGCTGTTAGCATCTCTCATCCGCTAGCATGTAGCTGTTAGCATCTCCCATCCGCTAACATGTAGCTGTTAGCATCTTCCATCCGCTAGCATGTAGCTGTTAGCATCTCTCACCCGCTAGCATGTAGCTGTTAGCATCTTCCATCCGCTAACATGTAGCTGTTAGCATCTTCCATCCGCTAGCATGTAGCTGTTAGCATCTCTCACCCGCTAGCATGTAGCTGTTAGCATCTTCCATCCGCTAACATGTAGCTGTTAGCATCTCCCATCCGCTAGCATGTAGCTGTTAGCATCTCCCATCTGCTAGCATGTAGCTGTTAGCATCTCCCATCCGCTAGCATGTAGCTGTTAGCATCTCCCATCCGCTAGCATGTAGCTGTTAGCATCTTCCATCCGCTAACATGTAGCTGTTAGCATCTATCATCTGATTCAGCAGGGGCCACGGCAATGGATTGCAGTCCGGGAAGCTCCATTGCTGTGGCCCCCGCTGAATCGGTTGGATTTAAATAACTTCTGAAGGAATCCAAGCTGCACCATGTTTGTCTGAGTGAGTACATGAGCAGGCACACACCTATAAATAAGGTCCAGGTATCAAAAAAACCGGAGTTGCCCTTTAACACTGTTGAATTTGAAATTATCCCTGTGCTTTGTTAAAAATGTCATATTTTGCAAAAATATGGGGTGTGAGGCTCTTATTTTGATAGTCATGTCTGCTCCACTATGTCAAACACCAATATATCCATTTGAGTGTCAGAGTTGCGTTATTCCATACATCCCATTGTCTGTCTGTGCATCCACGTATCCAGCCATCCATCATTTATCCACCAACTTAAAGACTGATTTCAGGTGTATGGTGTGTGTCAGGTGATATTTCTGCAGGGTGACATCTGTTTAGATCATTCCAATGCGTTTCAAGTGTTGCTTCCTCAGTGGCTTGCTGCTGCAGGGGCACTGTTGCTTCAGTCATGTGTGATTTGTGGTCACGGTGCGCCATCTACTGTGGAAAGCCGGTACAACATGCAGAATGTTTTACAGCTGGTCTGAGACCAGCCACAGAGGCTCAATGCCCATATATGGCTTAAGTAGGTCACATGATGTTAGAGTGTGACTCGGCAGACACACAGTTTCTCTTTGGTAAAAACAGCTGGGGAAATGCATTTCCGTGGACCAAAGTGAGCAAACAATGTCAGAAAGTGATAGGAAATGTAGTTGTCTTTCACTGTAGAGCTTTTCAGAGCAGTCAGACTTATAGTTTTGAAACGGGAGGCTTAATTGATGAAGAAGGTGAGATTTTTGAGCAAAATTTGAGCAAAATTTTGAGCAGAAAGTGTGAATGACGGACTTCCTGTTTGATTTAGGTCATAGGCACGAGTGAGAAAGTTGTAGGTCTCGATGAGACGAACGCATGCATATGTTTCTTTTCTCTGTACGACATTCTGAAAGACAAACAATACATTGTCTTGGTTTTGGGGTGAGGAGTATTTTCAGGCACATTTGATTTGACAGGAAATAGCGGACTTCCTGTTGGATTTAGGTATAGGTATGTCTCTTGGTAAATTGTAGATCTCGATGAGACGAATTCATCCATGTCAATTTTATTTCTCTGCGACATTCGTGCGGGTCGCACTGTCCATTGTAGTGTTGCAAGTGCATTTTCAGACTTCAAACTTTAAGGGTTAATAAAATCCACACCCTGAGACTTTTGAAAAAGTTTTGAACAACTTTGTGAGAGAAACTTGTCCTCTTTTATTTGGCACTGCTCTGACGTCTCCACGACAAGCGGTCTCGGCACAGATAATTTTTAAAGGAGGAGTCATTTTCGGCTGATTTTCATCAAAATTTGACATATAACTCAAAATAGCGGATTTCCTGTTGGTTTTAGCCAAAAAAAAACAGATCCTTTTTTGTAGATCTCAAGGAGACGAACGCATGAGAGTTGGTTTGATCTCTCTGCGACATTCCTGCGAGTTACGGTGGGCTTTTTTCACGTTTCTAGGTGGCGCTAGAGAGCGGATGGAGATATGGGGTTAATTTTTCCATTTTATGAAATTTTTCACCAGTCTGCATGTGCCTGCCAAATTTGGTGAGTTTTCATGCATGTTTAGGGGGTCAAATTAGAGTTCAAAGCGGCGGCACGATAATAATAATAAGAAACGGACGAAGAACAATAGAGGCCTTGCCCTCAGGCAAGGTGGCCTCAGTTGAGGCCACCTCGCCCTCGGGCTCGGTCCCTAATTAAAGCCGCAAGCGGCATTGGACGGGACCTCGCCCTCTGGCAAGGTGGCCCGACTGAGGTCGTCCTCGTACCTTGATGACCGAAGTCCAGGTCACTGGGAACCTTGCTCCTCCATAGACTTCCAGCACCCTCTCACCCACTAACATGGAGTTGTTAGCATCCCCCATCCGCTGACATGGAGCTGTTAGCATCTGTCATCCACTAACATGTAGCTGTTAGCATCTCCCATCTGCTAACAGGTAGCTGTTAGCATCTGTCATCCGCTAACATGTAGCTTTTAGCATCTCCCATCCACTCACATGTAGCTGTTAGCATCTCCCATCCGCTAACATGTAGCTGTTAGCATCTCCCATCCACTCACATGTAGCTGTTAACATCTTCCATTCGCTAACATGTAGCTGTTAGCATTTCCCATCCGCTAACATGTAGCTGTTAGCATCTCCTATCCACTGACATGGAGTTGTTAGCATGTCCCACCCACTAACATGTAGCTGTTAGCATCTCCTATCCACTAACATGGAGTTGTTAGCATGTCGCATCCATTAACATGTAGCTGTTAGCATCTCTTATCCACTAACATGGAGTTGTTAGCATCTCCCATCTATTAACATGTAGATATTAGCATCTGTCATACACTAACATGAAGGTGTTAGCATCTGCCACCTGCTAACATGTAGCTGTTAGCATCTGTCATCCACTAACATTTAGCTGTTAGCACTGAAGTTTAGGTAATCGGGAACCTTGTCAGTATATAAACCATTTTCATGACTTGACCTCATTTTCTGTTGTAAATTTGCTTTTAATTTGAAGGAATTTTGGGCTTTTATTTTGGAAAGGTAGACCATGCTGTCATAATCACCGGCTAACACATCGTACTCCATAAACATCTATTTTCATGATTGTACTTCATTTTCTGTTGTGAACGGGCCTTTCTTTTGCAGGATTTCTTTGCTTTTATTTTGGAAAGGAAAGGTTTTTTTGACACCTGGACCTTATTTATAGGTGTGTGCCTGCTCATATACTCACTCACACAGACATCGTGCAGCTTCGAGTCCTTCAGAAGTTATTTAGATCCAACCGATTCAGCAGGGGCCACGGCAATGGAGCTGCAGTGCGGGAAGCCCCATTGCTGTGGCCCCCGCTGAATCGGTTGGATCTGAATAACTTCTGAAGGACTCCGATAGTGACTCTTTACATCGCTGAAACTCTGAAAGAAGGATGAATTTGTTGTAAACAAGCTTGAATACTATTATTTAGGCCTTCAGAGATCTATATGACATGACTGAAAAATAGCATCATATGTACACTTTAATGACAGCTGCTGTCGACTGCACTGCATGCCCATATATGGTCATTAGTGGGCTTCCTGTTGGATTTAGGTTATTGGTGTCAATGGGTGATTTTTAGATCTCGATGAGATGAACACATGAGCAATTGGTTTTATCTCTCTACGACATTCCTACGGGCTGTAGCGGCCATTTTTTCCAAAAATGTGACTTTTATTTTGAAGGGCTGATAAAATCCACACCGTGTGACTTTTGACAAAGTTTGAAACATCGTTTGTAGAGAAGCATCTCCTCTTTCAGGCCGCATTACTTTGAGGTCTCTACGACAAACGGTCTCGGACAAGAAAATTTTTAAATGAGGAGTGATTTTTACTTTGAAAGGGAAATAGCGGACTTCCTGTTTGATTTAGGTAATGCATGTCAATGGAAGATTTTTAGATCTTGATCAGACAAACATATGAGCAATTGGTTTGATCTCTCTACGACATTCCTACGGGCCGCAGCGGCCATTTTTTCAAAAATATGACTTTTATTTTGAAGGGCTGATAAAATCCACACCGTGTGACTTTTGAAAACGTTGTGCACATCGTTTGTAGAGAAACTTGTCCTCTATCAGGCCACGCTACTCTGACATCTGTACAATAAATGGTCTTGAGTGGTATAACGTTTTCTTGAGAAGTGTTTTTTACTTTGAAAGGGAAATAGCGGACTTCCTGTTTGATTTAGGTAATGCATGTCAATGGATGATTTTTAGATCTTGATGATACAAACACTTGAGGAATTGGTTTGATCTCTCTAAGACATTCCCACAGGCTGCAGCGCAGGAGTTTTTTTTTTCTCAAATTTTACACTGAAAGGGAAATAGCGGACTTCCTGTTCACTTTAGGTATAGGTATGTCTCTTGGTAAATTGTAGAGCTCGATGAGACGAACTCATCCATGTTGATTTTATTTCTCTGCGACATTCGTGCGGGTCGCACTGTCCATTGTAGTGTTGCAAGTGCGTTTTCAGACTTCAAACTTTAAGGGTTAATAAAATCCACACCCTGAGACTTTTGAAAAAGTTTTGAACATCGTCGGAAGAGAAGCTTGTCCTCTTTTATTTGGCACCAACCTGACGTCTCTGCGACAAGCGGTCTCAGAGCAGATAATTTTTAAAGGAGGAGTCATTTTTTGCCAAATTTTACACTGAAAGGGAAATAGCGGACTTCCTGTTGCATTTACGTGAAAATTATCTAGGTCGTTATTTATAGATCTCGAGGAGACGAACGCGTGAGCGGTGGTTTGATCTCTCTGCGACATTCCTGTGGGCCGTGGCGCCCATTTTACTGTTTCTAGGTGGCGCTAGAGAGCGGATGGGGTTATGGGGTTAATTTTTTAATTTTATCAAGTGGTCCACCGGTCCACATGTGCGTGCCAAATTTGGTGAGTTTTCATGCATGTTTAGGGGGTCAAATTAGTGCTTGAGTGCGTCAGTAAAATAATAATAATAATAGGGGAAACAAACGGACGAAGAACAATAGAGGCCTTGCCCTCAGGCAAGGTGGCCTCAGTTGAGGCCACCTCGCCCTCGGGCTCGGTCCCTAATAAGAAACGGACGAAGAACAATAGAGGCCTTGCCCTCAGGCAAGGTGGCCTCAGTTGAGGCCACCTCGCCTTCGGGCTCGGTCCCTAATAATAATAATAAGAAACGAACGAAGAACAATAGAGGCCTTGCCCTCAGGCAAGGTGGCCTCAGTTGAGGCCACCTCGCCCTCGGGCTCGGTCCCTAATAATAATAAGAAACGAACGAAGAACAATAGAGGCCTTGCCCTCAGGCAAGGTGGCCTCAGTTGAGGCCACCTCGCCCTCGGGCTCGGTCCCTAATAATACAAGAGCCTCAGAAAAACTGTTAAGAATCATGCACATAATGTACTACCTGTAAAACTAGAAATTATTTATCAAGGAAGCTCCTCCAGTATAAAATTTTAGAAATAAAAAGTACAATAAATTAAATGTTTACCTTTTATTTAAAAAATATGAAATCACTGTCAAATAAATGTACTGTAAGGGGCGTCATGTGTCCATCTGCGTCCGTTCGGGGCGGGGGGTGTACCTGCATTCACGGACGGTCGCGGACCCCGGGGGGGCGGTGCGTGTGTTGGAATCCGGTCGCGGGCCAAATTGGACGTTTTGGTGGGCCGGATGTGGCCCGCGGGCCGCCAGTTGACAATCACTGTTGTGGACGGTCCCTTAACACCGCAGCACTACCGGCTGCCCATAGAACTCAATATTGTTTTTGCTGTTTGATAGACAGATACTTTTGATAAAAATGAGCTTATAGCATATAGTCCACATCACAACGATGGGATGGAGGCGCCCTTTGTATGTTACTGACGTTTTGTTAAAGAGTTATTGAGACCGAAAGTCCGCATCTGTCAGTATGCTGCCAACTTTACTGGACTGTTCAGTGAATGATATACCTAATTCGTGGCCACAAATTAGTATTTCGTGCGCACGATTTATTATTTCGTGGCCACAAACTAGCTTGTGGAAGCTTGTTCAGTCGTGTTTACATCACGAGTTCTCATTTTGGAGCTCAAACTTACCGCGGTGGAGCTTAGCTTGTAGCATGAGTTGAGGACAGCCAGCTGTGGTGTGCGTGCGGAGCACTGATCACTCTCTTGCGGCGCTTTCTGTTCGGCTTGAATCAGCGGCGCCGTGAACAGCAATGGGCCATTTTCACAGCTCCACTACTTCCTGAAATTAACTGTGCACATTCATTTCCTGTCTTGCATTATTGGCCAAAATGATTAATCTAGGTGTGTCTTGTTGCAGCAGTCTAAACCAGACACACCTGGATTAATCAGTTTGGCCAATAATGCAAGACAGGAAATGAATGTGCACAGCTATTTTCAGGAAGTAGTGAAGCTGTGAAAATACCCCATTAGTGATTGTGAAACGCATAATGTAATGCACTATATCGAAATTTTGTTTAAAACTCATATCACCGTTATTGAATAAAAATAAACCACGGTATATATCGATATCAAAATTTTGTCCAGCGCTAGTGCTCTGCCTGCTGCAACTGTTACTCGAGTAGCTCGAGTAACTCGAGTACCTCGAGTACAAAAAGTGATCGAGGTAAATTTTATACCTCATCGCCTCACGTGGCGATGAGGTGCGCGCGCACATTTGTGTGTGAGGAAGAGAGAGAGAGATGTGGTGTACATGTGTGTCAATCAGATTGTTGTGATTGACCGACATATCCAAGCGATGCTGGACCGGGTACTGGTACTTGTCCCGTCATGAAATGCTGTCCGCTGGGGTCTGTGCGCAGCCCCGCATTGCGTGTATCGCGCAGGTATACACTTGCGCCAGAGTGCCACAGCAAACAAACCATGCAGTAAAGTGACTCTGAAGCCATCAGGCTGTTGCTCCGTCCACAAGGACTTCGAGAGAACGGGAAACTGGTAGACGGAGAGAGCAGACTCTGTCGGGAGGGAGGAGAAGGTCTGCCGACAGAAGTGAAAGTGTAATCGCTCGGGTGCCGCCCTGCGGTTCAGAAACTGAAAAGGTTAAATAAACTCTAATGCTAACTGATAATGGACTAACAATACATGTGTTTCATTTTCTATAAATAATCTGAATAAAAGAGCAGATAAACAGTCTGGAGCAACACAAAAGCTCCCCGAGGATTCATGGATCAGTGCGCATGCATGGAACGCGCACCACGTGAGCCCAAAATGTAGAGTACACGAGTTCTCGAAGAAATAATCAACAGAGTACTCGATTCCAAAAAAACTCGATAGTTGCAGCTCTAGTCGCCGGTCTGTGATCATGAATTCGGTCCATGGCATCAAACCATTTCTTCCTCAGGACCCCACTGCAGCTGTTGTGATCCTTTTTTTCTGGAATCTATCCTCAGTTTCTTGCATTTTGCTCGGTGCTGACTGGGGTCTGGAGTCGACAGAGAGCAGCATGATGGTTTTTTGTTTTGTTTTTGTTTTTTGTTTTTTGTTTTTTTTCTCCCCATTTCTAGTGGTGCCAATCGGTTCTGTTGAACCTCCTCTGTAGCGATGGAAAGCAGCAGCTGCTATTCCCGTGAAGACCAGTGTAGACTTTTTGGAAGGGTTTGTGGAATTGTTGCTGGTGGCATTACAGTAAAGTCGGCCCCAAGCCAAGTCGCCCCCGTCCAACTCGGCCCCATGCGTCTTTTGTCACGCACTCACGCCACACATTGAAAACTGAAAAAAAAAATTACTGGTAAATTTGTTTGGTGCGCCGCTGCCATGGAACTGGGAGGAATCAAACACAAGCCTGTCACATACCTGTCAATCAAAAAAGGGAAGGGGTGGGCTAAAATAGCGCAACAACCAACGAAAACAAGCATTGTTGTCACGTGAGTCTGCCAGAGGGTGAGCAGACGTCATATATGCAGACACCCCGTTCACGCTGCTGTGAAGTTGAAAACTCATTGATTTATGATCACTTCTATGCGGCACAAAGCAGCGTGAGGGTCCGAGCCCTGCATGCCCTATTTCAGCACGTCTCTGAAGACCTCCACACTGTCCTGGCGTGAATTCGCTTGAAAAGTTAAATTATTTCAACTCCAGCGACGAGGGATGAAGTGGCGGGCGGCGATCATCGAGTGGCGGCAAGTGGCAGTGCAAGTCAACGGGTGTGCAAATTTTTCGCAGGAAACACTCGCCGCTGGCGACTCGCCGCCCGCCGCTCAAGATTGAGCAACTGTCGCGTAATTACATTGACTTTGTATGTAACCTCGTGGGAAAAATTTGCGTCGCGTCCGGTGGAAACACGGGGTTACTGCACACTGGATTGACGCCTCTTCTAATCTCGTTAATGTTGTGCTGCATGCTAACGAGTTCTGTGGCTCACACACAGCTGAACATAGGGGTGGGCGGTATAAACGGTATAAACCATATGCGATATAAATTTGGCCCACAGTAGGGATTAGGGTTGGGTGGTATGCACAAAAACTTATATCACGGTATCAAAAATTTCATATCACGGTAACGGTATATATCACGGTATTATTTTTCCCCTGTAAATTTAAATAATTGCTTAAAAATAACGAAACTGTCACATTTGCTCATTTTCCTCTTTTATTTTTTAAACTCCGGTTTATATAACTGAAATTATTGGTTTCCGCCAGACCTTTTCAGTACGGGCGCCCCAATCGCGCTAAATTCTGCAGCGCCTGGACAAGGAGAGAGAAAACAAAAACAAAAACAAACAAACCAAAAGAAAAACTGCGCTCCACGTGTGCGGCGCTCTCTCTCTCCCTCAGACGGTGCAAAGCCTCACGCTAGCAGTAGCCGCTAGCACCCTCCCGACGGTCCGAGAAGTCACACTAGCTGGCCAAAAGACCTGCTGCTAGTCCCTGCATCCGCCATTATGGCTACTACCTCTCCTGGATACACTGGTGTTGTTCTCGAGCGCACCCTGTGCTTACCTGACCAATGAAACGCAGCGAACAAACCCTGCACGACGTCGGGACACGCTGTGAAAATGCACAAACGTACCCAAACAATTGCGCTGCAGCTGTCCTGTTAGCGAGTGCAGACGACTGTCCGCTGACTCAGAGAGCTGCTGCAGACATCTGCTCTCTCTCAGGTATAAACGGTATTGCAAAATTTCAACCGGTATACACTTTTACACCGTCACACGGTATTAAACCGTCATACCGCCCAGCCCTAGTAGGGATTTTGGTCATACCGCCCAGCCGCGATAGCACATTATGTCCTCTAGGTGGCAATAATGCAACTTTTTAGATGCCCGGTTCCCTGAAGAAGAAGTACACAACAACAGCAATGGTGGCGAGTAGTGAACAGACAGAGGAAGAGCTCGTGAATAAGATTGGTGCAACATCCATAACAGCGATCTGTAACTGGCGGCCCACTGGCCGAACAATAATATCTGGCCCGGCAAATGATTTTGAAAATCTGTGGCAGCGAGGGGCGCCAGCGGCAAGAGCGCTTGTTTTGTACGCCTACACTGCGAGTGGAAGGCGGCGTTAGTTCACTGGAGTGCTCGTTTCCACACCCGCGCATTCCAAACAACACAACAGGTAGGCCACGATTATTTTTAATAAACTAGATTATTTTTAATAAAGTGTTTTTTTAACACTGCCCACCTGGAACGTGCGGGCGTGGAAACGAGCGCTCCCGCCAATGCGGAAGTGAACTAACACCGCCCGCCACTCGCGTTGTAGGCGGTCAAAACAAGCGCTCCCACCGGCGCCAGTCGCCACCGGGCGCCACTAACACCGTCCTGTTAGTATCCACCTTCTCCTAAACCTCCTTCATTACCTGTAAAATACCTGAAATCCTCTGCGTTAGTGAGCAACCTGAGCCCTGCTGCCTTCAGGGACACTTCGTAAAAGTAGCTTGCTGATGGACTCTACCGGTGCCTCAGTCAGCTGTTAGCTTAGCTTTTAGCCACCAACGAATGGGGATCAGTCAAAAAAATTGTCCCGACGCCAAATCAAGTTGCCGACCCCTGATCTATAATCGAGACATGGTTTGGATTCAAAGTAACTTGACTTCTGTTGTTTAATAGTTTACGAGGGGGTACCCAAAAGAAACCGGAATTAGGTCATAAAATACTAATAATAATGAGTTTCGACTTCTGGCTGTCAGATGTGCTGCAGGTAAGCCTCGTGCATATCTGTGAAAAAGCTGCGCTCCCAGAGTGACACTGATGCCTGTCAGGTGCTATTTATAGCAACAGAGTACAGCTGCGGTCTGCGATTTTTTCCAAAATGGCGACATTGACTGGGAAGCCAGAGCAGCGCGCAAACATTAAATTCTGCTTTTTGCTGGGAAAAAAACAGCAGCAGAAACACTCACCTTGTTGCAGCAAGCCTACAAGGATGATGCTCTGGGGAAGACTCAGGTCCATGAGTGGTTCGGGCGGTTTGAGAAGGGCCAGATGTCGGCGCGTCAGGTCCGCTCAGCCGTGAAAACAATACTGAGCTGCTTCTTGGCTGTCCAGGGCATCGTCCACAGCGAGTCTGTCCCTCCAGGTCAGACTGTAAACCAGGACTACTACAGGAAGTCCTCAGACGCTCCGTGAGGATGTGAGGAGGAAGCAGAGCGTAGTGGCGGAGTGGAGCCGGTTGATCCACCACCACAGAGCGCCAGCGGACACGGCGCTGCGCCTCACGCAGTTTCTGGAGAAGAATGAGATGAATCTCCTCTCCCATCCGCCTGATTCGCCAGATGTAGCCTCCAGTGACTTTTTCTTGTTCCCCAAGTTGAAGAAGGAGCTGAAGGGACAGCGGTTTGCAGATGTGGAGGAGGTGACAGAAAAATCACAGCCGGCCCAGAATGGCACAATTACGCACGGGAGTCACGACACATTCGTGAAGTGGGAGACACGGCTGGAGCGCTGCATTAATGCAGATGGAGATTATTTTGAAGGCGACGGTGATGTTTTATTTTGAAATGTCAGAAATAAAAAGTTACAGTCAAATTCTGGGAACTTTTGGGTAGGCCCTCGTAAACTACTTCCTGCTTCCATGCTTTTACCATGTGCTATGGTAACCATTAAAAGACTGTTAAGCTGAAATCTTTATATCATATTATACCGTGATATATACCTTCTACCGTGTAAGTTTCAAATTATACCGTGATATAAATTTGAAGAAATATCGCCCACCCCCAGCTGAACCTGTGAAAGAGGTTATTAAGGAAATGTTGAAAGGATGGCAAATACAGAAAAAATGAGCGCATGTGGTTTTAAGAGACAACACCAGCAACATGCGCAAAGCCATGGATGAGATGGGGGTGCGGAGCCTGAGCTGTGTTGCACACACGCTGCACCTCATCGTGCACGAGGGTTTACTCTCACTGCGCAGCGTGAATGACACTTTAGCCTCATTTCCACAGTTTCCGGACGGGTCACGTTGGGTCGAATAGGAAGTGCGGTCCCATTGCCAGTGGTGACGTCATAAGGGTGACGAGCCGTGACCAACCACCATTTTTGGTCCTGCTCGCGAGCAGGCACCGCCCGTACTGCACTGGATATGGTAGGGAGGGACTTGAACACCCCTGTCTGCTGATTGGTCCGTCATAAGTGCCACTCTAGCTAGCCCGCGAAGCAGCCAGCCATTTGTGACAATCTGTTCAACCGATGACACCGGCAAGGTAACCAGTCAAGTCGGCCCCGACCAACTTGGCTCCAGCTCCGACCAACTCGTTGCTGGCATTGTCTCTTAAAACCACATGCACTCGTTTTTGTCTGTCAGTCCCAGTTTTTTTTAAAAAGATTAAACTGTAGAAGTAATGAAACTAATCTTTAATCTTGTCCTTTTTTGTCCCTGCAGAGCTCCAACAGCACCGTGACTGTGGAGAGGAGCAGGAAACAAACTACTGTCTACAACAGGAGGAACCAGGACCTCCACAGATAAAAGAGGAACCAGAAGAACCAGGACCTCCACAGATGAAACAGGAACCAGAAGAACCAGGATCTCCACAGATAAAAGAGGAACTAGAAGAACCAGGACCTCCACAGATAAAAGAGGAACCAGAAGAACCAGGACCTCCACAGATAAAAGAGGAACCAGAACAACCAGGACCTCCACAGATAAAAGAGGAACCAGAACAACCAGGACCTCCACAGATAAAAGAGGAACCAGAAGAACCAGGACCTCCACAGATAAAAGAGGAACTAGAAGAACCAGGACCTCCACAGATAAAAGAGGAACCAGAAGAACCAGGACCTCCGCAGATAAAAGAGGAACCAGAAGAACCAGGACCTCCGCAGATAAAAGAGGAACCAGAAGAACCAGGACCTCCACAGATAAAAGAGGAACCAGAAGAACCAGGACCTCCACAGATAAAAGAGGAACCAGAAGAACCAGGACCTCCACAGATAAAAGAAGAACCAGGGCTTCTTCAATTTCCAGAGGACCAGGAGGAACCAGGGCCTCCAGAGATTGAGGAACACGAGGATCTCGGTACCAGCCAGATGGGAGCACTTCCTGTTGTGACGTTTGAAAGTGAAACCTTGAAGGTTCCTTCTGTTGAGGAGCAGAGTGACCTGAGTGAACCAGAAGAAGAACCAGACACTGAGCAGCTCCTCTCTCAGGACTCTGAAGTCCACCATGAGAACAAACTGATTGACTTTCCAGTTTCAGAGAATCTGGCTGAATGTGAGGAAACATGTGGTGAACCTGTCCGTAAAAAACCAAAACTACGTCAGAAGGTGAGAACGGTCACTGATAAGAAGAGAAGTTGTGACACATGTGGAAAACGCTTCAGTCGAGAGAGTCATTTGTTGCGCCACATGAGGACTCACACAGGTGAGAAGCCGCACTCCTGTGAAACATGTGGAAAAAGCTTCAGTCGACACAATAATTTGTTGGTCCACATGAGGACTCACACAGGTGAGAAGCCGTTTTCTTGTGACACATGTGAAAAAAGCTTCAGTCGACAGAGTTATTTGTTGGTCCACATGAGATCTCACACAGGTGAGAAACCATATTCATGTGAGACATGTGGAAAAAGCTTCAGTCGACAGAATCATTTGTTGGTCCACATGAGGACTCACACAGGTGAGAAGCCGTACTCTTGTGAAACCTGTGGGAAAAGTTTCATTCAGCTTAGTACTTTATTGCACCACATGAGGACTCACACAGGTCAGAAGCCCTATTCATGTGAAACCTGTGGGAGAAGTTTCGTTGAACGGAGTTATTTGTTGGTCCACATGAGGACTCACACAGGTGAGAAGCCTTATTCATGTGAAACATGTGGAAAAAGTTTCAGTGACCGGAGTTATTTTTTGGTCCACATGAGGATTCACACAGGTGAGAAGCCGTATTCTTGTGAAACATGTGGGATTGGATTTACTCATCGTCGTTCATGGCTGCACCACCTGAAAAATCACAAACAGATGAAACCATGAAAGACTCTCTTGGAGAGCTCATTCAGGAAGTTCAGCTTGATCCCCAAACCACAAGAGAGCATTCAGTTTACAGGAAATGTTCCACATTCAAACACTGTTGAGACGAGATCCACCTTCAGGAATGTTTTTGTTTGTGGTCTGTCACAAAAAATGTGTAATTTCAAGAAATGGAAATAAAATGTTGACATGAATTTAATGGGTTTTGCTCTTCAGTGTTTGTTTTTTTAGTGAACATGGCTGAGTGGTAATATAATTTTTTTTTTGTGCTTCATGGGGGAAAAAAGCTTTTGCTTCTATCCAACACATTACTGCTAACAAAACATCTGAAAACTTGTGTGGAATATAATCTGTGCAGCATATCTTCAAACTGATTACATTCACCATCGTATGTCATCCATTTGTCCAAACCAAAGGTTCAGTTGAAACAATCCTCACAGGATGTTTTGGTTTTCATCCAATGCTGTAACACTTAAAGGAGGGGTATTATGCAAAATCCACTTTTTTGAGCTTTGTATAATGCTATAGTGTAATTTCCCCATTAAAAAGACGCATGAATTTGTTTCCTGAACCATTCACGCATATTTCAGCAATCCCTGAATCTCCCCCTGGCAGCCATGTTGAGCGCTGAAACACTTGGTGCTGCACAGCTCCGCCCTTAATGCACAGCTCCGCCCCATCTGATGTAGTCTGCACAGCTCGCGCTCCCCCGTCCCTCTCCACTCTCGGAGAATGCGCATGCAGATGGATGCTCTAAGGGAGGCGTGTCGCTAAACTGAGGAGATTCTTAAAGAGAAAAGGACTCATTTCCAGTTGTTTCAGGCAGCCTGATGCAGAGGAACATTTGATTTAAGTTGTTTTTGACACATGCAGCTTTTCCCATCCAACTTTGGGCAAAGCTATTGCTTGAGTGTGCTGTAGATTGATACTAAAGGGCTAAAAAACACATAATACCCCCCTTTAAACAGGAGAAGGTTCCAATGAATACACACCGGGATGTCGATAAACACGACATCACATCACACATTACATGTCATCCATTCCTCTAATCCAACTTATTCCACCAGGAATTTGGTCTAAATCAGCATTAGGATAGTTTCATTCCTGCTGGTGAAAATTGTTCCCAGGGAAACCCATTTTATTGAGATAGTCAAAGAAAATAAATTTGTCAAATCATTCAGGACTGATATATCGATTTGTTTTTTAATCTTTGCATTTTTTATAGAGGGATTCTCAGTGTCTGTCACTCCCCGCTCTACTGTGCATGTCGGCTGCAGAAAGTGAGCAGGAAGAGCAGCGATCCTATGTGTCACTGTGCTGTCATTGATACAGACCGTTTTGGGATAAACAACGAAACACGAAGGTATTCTATATCCCTTTCCCACTGGCCAAAAAAACCCGTTTAAACCCGCTAACAATGGGCTCCTCATGGCAGTGGGAAAGGGTTTAATCAGCTTTTCGACCCGGGTCGTTCGACGCCGCAATCGACCCGGGTTTTTAGGGGGTCAACTTTCTATCCGCTATTAGTGGGAGGGACACAACTGGGAACATACATGATGACGTCGACTCACTACGTTAGCGCGCTAGTTGTTGTTTCCGGATACAGCGTGCGATTTCCTTCGTCAACATGACCCAGCATTGGCAAGATGGCGAGACCAGAGAGCTTCTCCTGATCTGTGGGGAAGAGGAGCTTCGTCTACAGGTAACGGGGACTGTGTTCCGCTGCATTGTTTACTTTCGTTGTGCTCCGTCACACTGATGGTGTCATCAACGTGGGACACCATCAGCACGGGAAAACGCAGCGGCGCAGCTCGCCAGCAGGTGGTTAGACCCGGGTCTGCAGGCAGTGGGAGGATGGCTCCAGCAGATACCAGGAACAACGTCTGAGAGCTCTGTTCAAAAGAGCACAATCCTCGAACAGCAAAGATCCTGCGCAGAACCCTCAAGCTCCCAGGCCTCAGGGAGAGGACCCGAGCTTGAAGGAGACAGACACAATACCGCCGGGGTGACGAGAACTCAGTTTATATATATATATATACATATACATATATATGTGTGTGTGTGTGTGTGTGTGTGTATATATATATATATATATATATATATATATATATATATATATATATATATGATCTGTTTCAGAAACTATTTCATAGATTTTGTTACATTTTAAAAGTCAAACGGAAGTCATTGTTCAATGCAGAGAATTAGTATTCGTGATCAAATGTAACTATTAAGTGCAACTCATTCCGCAAAAAGAACAACACTCCATCAGTCCATGACATTATTTTCATGGCCGCTCGGAGGCGCTTGATTTTAAAACATCCCCATGGTTGTAATTTAAGGCAAGAATTCTATGATCGTTTGAATTGGAAGACTTGTGTCATTTAGCCTCCGACTGCATTTTATATAGTTTATTCTGGCTTCACCAGCTGTTTATGACAGATTATTTATAGTAAATGAAGCATATACATTGTTGGTTTATAATCATTCCGTATTAAGAGTTGTGTTATTCAGTTTCTGGTGGGGGTGGCAGCACTTCATATTTAATCAGTGTTAGAGATCACAAAGCACCCCTCTTTCAGCTAAGTACCCTCTCTACTCCTTGTGCTGCTTTGCTTGGCCCCCAGAGGGTCTCTCGTGGACCTTGGGCTGCGTGGTAACGCCCACAATTTCATCCCCCTCGCAGAATCCCGGCGTCGTTGGAGAAGCCAACTGCGGAGGCAAGCGGGGACAGAGCCAAGGCAGAGGACTGGGCAAGATTTTAACTGGTTTTTTTTTAGAATAAAACGGTGTATTTTTCTAACGGAATATTGTGGTTTTTTTAACCTGCTCCCCCTGATCCAAAAGGACCTGCGTTTGGAGTCCTAGGCTCTTTAACCTAGGTGGCGTTGTCGGCATTTCAGTTATTGATTTTGGTGAGTTTTTTTAATTGTTATACGTGCTTTACACGTCACATAATCATTAATTATTACTGATAGCCACATTCATTAAGTTGAAATCACAACATTATCGGTGCGGACCATGTGAGCCACAAGAACATTAATGCTTGTACACACATATTCATACAATCAAACCACCAGTGAGTGGTCTTCCACGGTGCAAGACAGACTTTCATTTATGAGCATCAGAAGTCTGAACCACAAATGTGCAAAAGCACAAAGAAAAAGAAATAAGCTTCCTCCCCTCTGTCTGTGTGTCATGGCAGCAAAGCACAGCCTTCACGACACTGGCTTTCGTGGTAATGGGTCTAAAGATCCAACAATTCTGCATCATAAATATATAATAAAACAATATTTTAACCAGAATGGACGCACCCATCTGGGATCATATCTGGCTGTAATGTCTGTAGATTCCAGTAATACTCAGAGTTCTCTTGTCCCGTGAGAATGCAATGAAGGAAAAACAGGAGATTCACAAATTTTAATGAATTCTCTCCTCCTTTATCCACTCAGCTGCATCTAACACGTTTTGGTTATTAAGACGTTTCCCAAGCACCAATGTTAATTTAGGAGCAGAACTTATTTATGTTATTTATAACATCGCCAGTTGACAATGCAAGATAACTGGATAAACACAGCAACTGGTCAGTGGAGCGGCTGTTACTGCAGTCAAGTTCTGTGCGTATTTGGCCTTGTTGGCAAACAAAAGAGAGAGAAGAAACTTTGCCTGCGGGCAAGAGCTTGCGTGTGAACTTCATGTGTATGTGGAGTAGAAGTACCACGGATACACCCAAGTCTTCACTGATGGATC